>NC_135614.1:85432500-85710000 GCF_053574225.1 Canis aureus | reverse complement strand
CATGAGCTGGATGCTTAACCAACTGAGCCACCCACGTGCCCCTAAAAGACACAATATTTCTTATTGCTCCTACACTTTCAAGGGTCATGGGTCAATTCCAGTGTGGACAGCTCAACCAACAAATGATCAACTCCAGAGCACTAACAGCCAGTAAGGAAGACTCACTTTTAAGATAAAATAAAAGGTAAGTGGAAAAGAGATATTATAAACTTTGTGGGTTTTTCTCCCCCTGGGAATATCCTACTTTTCCTTTTAAGACTGGTTAAAGCATAAATATTTGTGAGAACTAATTCTTTTCTCTAGCAACAGATCAGAGCTTAACGTGTTTTATTTTGTAATGCAAATTTGGCAGTACTTTCCACTTTTTGACAAAGCAGTTGGGCTATCAAGAAATTAGCACACCACTCTTCCCACTCTAGTGCAGATGAATAACTTGGCAGTGAAATGAAGACATTTATTGCATTTTGCAGTCCAGTGAGCTCAATAACTGCTTAAAAAACAAAAACAAAATCTTGAGAGAAAATGATTCTACTCTTCTATCGAGATACAGAATTTAATAAAACAGAGATACTCGTAAGGTATTGTTACCAGCTTGTGGAATTAAAATTTCCATTAAAAATTTTGCATTTAACACATTTATAAAATAAATTAAGCTTAATAAAAGCATCATATTGATACTCTTGATCTCTAAGTAAGATTTCAATGGAATTGCTTTACAAGGTGAATAGATTTTATATATTACTAGTATATTTTGATTGAAAAATTCACAATCATGACTAACATAATAAATGCATATTTAATATAAAATATGCTCTTAAGTGTATTATGGACTATTAGTCAAATACTGATACAGTGAGCATTGAATGCCTTCTGTATAAGATAGATTGTCAGGTACTGGTCAGTGCGTGAACTTAGGAAGCTCAAAATTTCTGTGGGGAAACAAAGATAATTAAAATCACTGCACAGCATGATCAATATTTTGAAAGCGGCCTACCCAAGGTGCCATGTAAGCATAGAGGACATTTGTTTAAGTCTGCTTGGATCTGGAGATTAAGAAATAACTATCTCTAAGAAAATTGAGCTATGATTTAAATAATCAACATGTTATGGAGAAGATAAAGGTTTTTAAGTATCTATACTTGATAATAAACTATCAAGGAGTCATGTATGTTTTGATACAGCGTAAATAGTTGTGCTTTGGAGCTGGCATGTAGAGTGGTAAAGGATTTCTCAGTGGAAAGTAAAAATGGAAAAGTCATTAAGAACTACATTTATAAAGACTTTCTGATACACGGAAGAGTTTGACCTTAGGCCAAGAAACATCACAAAATATATTATAATGTAATTGATTTATTAAGTTTCTGTTTTAGAAAGCAATTCTTGAACTCATGGGGAAGAGTGTGTCAAAGGGATAGTAGAGAGAAACAGAAGATTCCTAAGATGCTTTTGTAATGGATAAGCAAATGGTTTTTTTCTACCTTTTTAATATGATTTTATTCATTTATTTGAGAGAGAGACAGAGATAGTGACTCTGATAGCCGGGACCCTGGCATCATGACCTGCGTGGAAGGCAGATGCTTAACCCACTGAACTACCCAGGTGCCCCTAGTAAATGCTTTTTTAAAGTGATTTAAAAGAATAGCAAAAAGAGGGAAGCAGAACTGGAACATAATTTAAAACAGAATCATATCACATGGCATTCTACAGATGAACGATGGCTTCAATGGGTGAAAAATCGACATATAAAAAATTTAAAAAGTGTTTTAGAATATACACATGGAAGGGAATGAATATATAATGCAAATTATAAACAGATGGGTCATGACTTTGGGTTTCATCTAATGTAATAACTCTGTTCATTTCTTGAGTCTAATTTGTTTTTCATCGTTGGTTTTACTGCTGTGGCCTTGACTAAATAAATTACTACCTAGTGCTTAAATTTGATTGGTTCCTGAAGATTTTTTTTAAAAAAATATTTCTCCATTTATGATTAATATCAGCACATCCCTACATTCTTTAAACATATATTATTTGTACCTCGAGCAGGTGGTTTGCCATTATCCCCTTGGGTTATAATTTCTTATTAAACTTTGCAACTAGTCTGTATCTTACATGATCTATTAAGTCTAGAATCTCTAAATGGAAACTTCTGTGTCCTTAAATCCGTTTAGGATGTCAGATGAACATTCATCATCAATATCTGATCAAAATTAAGTAGACACCTTATTAAAATAATTGAACACTAGAAAGATTTATATTGTTACGAAGTGCTTCTATTGCACCTAATTTGTTTTTTATCAACTTTACTGATAAACTGCACTGATTTAATCTATCAATATCATAAGTGTTCATGAATGTTTAAACTTTAGGAACCACAAAAACAATAAAGTTAAATAACATTTCCACTCACAACAAAATTTCATCATCCTCTTTGAGGAAACTCTGTCCCATCTCTTTGCCTCATCATTTATTTCCTGTTGATATAGACTCTTTGCATCCTGTAATATTACGTAAAACAAAATAAAACATAATACTTGATTTCCTGCCTGGGTTTGTTTCCTTAACATAATACTGTGGGTGATCACCCATGGCACTGTGGGTAGAAGTGCTCCATTATTTTTTTTTTTTAATTCCTAAATAGTATTCCATTAGAGGGCTATTCAACATTTTGTTTATCCATTCATTTCTTTATAGAATCATGTTTCCAATTTGAAGGCATCTGTGCATAAAGCTCTATAAACATGTATCTATAAAGCCTTGTGTGGGCATATCCTCTCTCTTTAGGGCAAATACCTTTAGATGCCTGTTTAACGACATACTGTTAAATTACCTAACCAAGTCTTTATAATTTTGTACTTTCTCACCAACAGCATTATGCAGTGACTTCATATCCTTGCCATCCGTGGCCTGCCAGTTAGCTCAGGCTACTGTAACAGATGGCCATTGACTTAAACAACAAACATTGATTGCTCACAGTTCAGGTGGCTGAGAAGTCCAACATGAAGGCCCTAGCAGATTCCACATGGGATGAGGCCTTCGTCTGGGTTTGCACACAGCGTCTTCTCCTGAGCTTACATGGTGGAGACCCAAGAGAGGAAGCAAACTCTTTTGAAGGATGCTAATCTCATTGTGAAGGCTTCCCCCTCATTACTGAATTATCCCCCAAAGGTCCCATCTCCGAATACTGTAACCATGGGAATTAGAGTTTCAGTGACAAATTTTGAGGGGACACAAACGTTCAGCTTATAGTAAGTGGTTCAAAAAAATTCCAAGATTTCCCTCAGGATTCCCACTCACTGTGTACAAACTCTGTATAATCCCCTGGACTGGGAACCTGATGGGTCTCTTTGCAGTGAGTCGGCTATGTTCAATGACATAGTTGACTTTAATAAAGGGAAATTCTATTGACTGGACATGATCTAAGCAGGTGACCCAGCAGATGTGGGAGGGGTCTGACCCACAGGAGAGTCTTCATTGCTGGCGGTGAAGATGGAGTGGCTTAGAGTTGCTGAGAGCAGGCCCTGTGTATAGACACTGTGGAAATGGAGACCTCAGAAATGAATTCTGTCGTTGCAGCCACAGGAGCTTAGAAGGTGACCCTGGGTTCTGGAAGACGCCTGACACGGTGCGAGATTCAGAGCAGAGGACCAAGATGACCCATGCTCAAAATTCCCACCCATGCAAACTGAGATAGCAAGTGGCTATTGTTTTAAGCTGCTAAATTTAATTACTTATTCTGCAACGATAGAAAGCTAACACACCAAGATTTTCTATACTCAGCTTTGAAATTTTAAACAGAACAATTACTAGACAATGGTAGCTCACTGTAATCTTTCTTTGAATTTCCTGGAAAATTAATGATTTTGAGCATTTGTCCAGTTCACTGGGAATAGTCTTATCTTCTGTGAAACGCGTCTACACATTTTTGAGTGTTTTATTGGGTTACTTGCCTTTTCTTCATTGAGTTGTGAGAGTTCCTATGGATTCTGGGTAGCAAGTCCCTATTCCAGTGTATGTATTGAAAATATAAAATCTATTTGTCTACATCTACTTCTATACTATTGAATGGATTATTGTAGCTTTGAATTAAGACTTCAAATCAAGTAAACCTTTCTTCTTCTTTTTCTCAAATCCTTTGGCAATTCTAAGTTATTTTCCTTGCCGTAATAATATTTTATAAATACCTTCTCAATTTCCAGAATTTAGAATTTTGATTATAAATATTTTGACTGTATAGATAAGTCTAGAAAGAAGTGGCATCTGAACAGTCTCCAATCTTGTAATCCAAGGACATTGTTTGGCCTGAAAAAGTTTTGTCAGCAATGATTTGTAGTTTTCAATCATCAGTGTAAACATACTTCGTTATCTCTATGTATTTCATAATTTACATGCCATTGTTAATAAAAATTTGTCCTTAGTTCATTTTCCAAGCATTGCTTCTTATAAACATGTAGTCTGGGCAGCCCAGGTGGCTGGCGGTTTAGCACCAGGGCCTGATCCTGGAGACCCGGGATCGAGTCCCCCATCGGGCCCCCTGCATGGGAGCCTGTGTCTCTGCCTCTCTCTCTCTCTATCTCTCATGAATAAATAAATAAAATATTTTTTAAAAATTGTAGTCAATATTTTATATTACTGTTGAGCACCCTCAATATGATTGTGGTCCCTTTTTGATGTATCCATTTTACAAAGCTGAATTACAGTACCCAGGATTCCCTTTCTAGTTTGTTTCTGGCTAAGACAAGCAATAAGTGACATTCTCTTGTGAAAATCGAAGGAGGAAAGCCAAGAGGAGGTCATTTCGTATAATATATTCATCTCCTTCTAGTTATAGTCACATGCATATGTAAGTGTAGCTGTGAAAGGGTTTTGCAGATATGAATAAAATCTCTAATCACTTTACATTAAATAAAAGAGTTTCTTATGAGTTGGCCTGAATGAATAAGTCAGACGGACTTTGAGAGAAGTCTCAGGCCTTCCCCGAGGGACAGACACCAGAGCATCTGTTGGCCCTTTCTCGAATCTTCTCATCCTGCCTGTTCAGCAGGCAGAGAAGGAACAAGTTCAGCTCATCCCCATGGGGTTTCAGGCTGCTCTGACTTCCTTCCCCTTAGCGAGAACTCCAGGCACTTCTTACAGGTGAGCCAGCCTCCATAATCGTGTAAACCAATTTTTTTTTCATGAAAGGCTCTATCTGTGCACATATACAAAAAGATCAGATAAATAGTAGCTAAATAATCAACAGTTTATAGCCAATTACAGTAAGACAGTTAAAGATGTAATACCAATTGATTATGCACCCAAACTCTTACTACACACACACACACACACACACACACACACACCAATGATGCTGTTCGTGTTGGTTTCTGACCGCTAACAGAATTTGCCACATGCTTTGAGAAGCATAATTGCTTGATATCCATATTTGGAAGCCAGAAAGCTACAAGTAATTCTGTTATATAGAGAAAAGCATCCCATTAGAGTACGATACTGCCAGGCCTGTCTCATCACATATCTGGGGCGGTTCAGTTGTTCCAATACGATCCCCTGGCCTTTCACATACACGGGCTGTGATGTCGGTTGGGTTTTGTTACAGTGTATGCAGGAAATATCCGACTATAAAAGTGAGGGGTAAGTGGTGTTAACATTTTATAGGATTGTAAACAAAGCCCGGAACTGCGGAAGGTCAGGATACGATGGCAGGCTGTCCTCCTGTTGTCAAGTCACACCTGCCCCACGGAGGCAAAGAGCAATGGAATACAATTATTTGATAGAATATATTATACGCTGAAATGATCTTCCTTTATTTAAGGGGTCGTTCATTACATGTCTTCTGAGGTTGGGTAAGGAAAGAAATATCTTTTGTATAAAAAGCTTCTAGACTTTTGAATGTTTTTCTGTTTAATTTCCTTATTTTCCAACAGTCTCTGTAATGCTATTTCTAACAGATCAAGGGAAATTGCTTGAACTGACACTGCTTTAAAATGTACTTTGCACTGAAAAACAATCCATTTGGAAAAATATTCTATTGGCTCTTAAATTCAATGGTTTCTTAAATATTGGAGGCTCATTTTTTTTTTTTCTCTCTCAGGGATTTGGTGGAGTAGATTTCTATGGAAACAGGGAATAGATGTTCTCATCAGGTCAGCTTTGATTATGTCATAACCAAAATTCCATTGTGCACACATAGCCAATGCGAAGGAACAAAATGGAAATAATTCCCTTTAGTACAAAATGTGTTTTAAAAGAACTGTGTTGAAAAAGTCCATTTTCTTCATAAGGTCATGTTTATAAAACACATATCCAGACAATTTCACCTTAAACATACTGAGAGTATTTGCAGCACTTTTGTTTCTAGTCAAGATGCTCTAAAGCAGAATGTGTCTGGTGATATTGCAAAGGATTTATTGAGGCCCAGTTGAACAAACTAATTGATTTGACTTAGCTAACTTCATAAGGAAATTTTCACTCTATATTCAATATCATCCTGAAACTGTGCTCTGTTCATATCAAAATTGAGACACCCCAGGTAAGTCTTTTCAAAGACTTTGGCTAATCCCTGCTCTTATCGTGACATCGGTCCTTTACCTTTCATGGTTCCAACACCCTGTATGTATTTTCCATGACTTTGACTCCTTTAGTGTCAGCAAACATTATAATTAACTATTAGAGTTCAATGATCAATAATCAGATTTTCATAATGGAGAGCTTTTGATGTCAGAAAATAAATTTGTAGATAATCTTGATAATCTATGACTTCCATTACATCATTACTCTAACGACGTAGTAGTTGAAAATACCATTTTTACATGAAATCAGGAATATTGAACAATTACGTCTCTCTATAACATCAACATCATGTCTTGACTTTATTCACATTTGTAATGAAGTATTTATGTATGACCAAAGACTCAAAGAAGGGTCTGTTTGATCTCAAAGACAATAACTTATTACAATTTAAACTGCCTTTAAATATTTCAGAAATTGACACACCAATTTCACATATCACAACACAGTTACAGACCATTTATTTTTTTGTGCCTAAGATTGCACATCTGGTGAGGACTCATCAGCAGAACCACAAGTTAGATTTTGAAATATTAAGGATTTTAATTCCCATAAGATTTTCTTTTCTTTTTTTTTAAATAAAGATTTTATTTATTTATTTATTTATTTATTTATTTATTTATGAGAGACACAGAGAGAGAGAGAGGCAGAGACACAGGCAGAGGGAAAATCAGGCTCCACGCAGCAGCCCAATGTGGGACTCAATCCCGGGACCCCAGGACCATGCCCTAGGCCAAAGGCAGGCACCAAACCGCTGAGCCACTCAGAGATTTCCCCCCCAGAAGATTTTCAAGTACCCACTTCATGTCTCCAGCCACAGAATACTGGCATTCATTTTCCCTCTACTCTAGATTCCTAATTTTCCTTTTATTGTCTCTGCTTATGATGAAAAAAAAAATCCCCAATGCATTATTCTATTCTGGAGTACATCCCTAAATATCTATCAGAACCTACTGGAAGTCCTCAAATGTCTATTCCCACCTCCACCCCTTTCTTAGTGATAAATCCAACCATGGGTAGCTCAACAAATGTCTGCTTAAGAATGAAGATTGAATTTCCATGGTCAGTCATGTTATTAAGTTCAGGGTAAAGATATCAAAGTGACATGTGTAACTTCCAGGAAATTTCTTTGTAAGGCATCTGGTGTGCTCTTATGATACCCGTCTTAATTTCTCCTGGATTAAGAGGCAACGTAGGAGCCTGGGAACACAGACACTTTTGGATCATGAGGCAGAATCTGTGCGCGAGGGATGACAACATGATATAAACAGGTGGCTTCTTTGGTGTCGGTGCCGTTGCTCTATAATTGCTGCACTGCTTGAATATCAAACTTTGCTGATGTGGGACTAGATATAAACTTCCAACTTGCTTTTAATGATTAACCTGTTTTTGTTTTTGTTTTTTGTCAGCTGCAATAGTTTATTTTGGCCCTTCTCATTTTTACTAAGACTATTTCCCCCCCCAACTAAGTCTTAAACCTATGAAGGAATCATCCAAATAGCATAATCGGCAGGTTCTAAATTCTGTCAATAACTTCACTTGATTCAGTCACTGGTATATGCCTTGAGGTAATTTCAGAATTGCCTTTTTCTGTGTTAACATTTCAATCACATCTAAGGGTAATTGGAAATGAACAATATCAAGTATTGGTCCAGCAACATCAATCAACTTCTAATATTCTAATAGACAAGTTGCACAAGTGAGCTCTCCTCTGATACACCTCCCATTTTGTAGATAGGGGGCCGACCAACTGGTACACCTACTCTCTTGCTGGGGGAAAAAAATTCTAATGTTTGGAGTTATTTGGGTACTCAGCCAAAAATTACGTTTTTATAATCATGACATCTGGAAATAGTTGACTGAAAAAAGACTCAAAAGTGGGGAAGAGGCTGCTGAAAATTTTAATTTACTTTTTTCTGTAGAACAAATATTATGTATTTTGGTAGCTCACATGTATATAAAATGTTTGCTCACAATAAACAAATCCTGTAAAATACCAAATGATAGCATCTAACCATATGTTCTAAGATATATATATATATATATATATATAAATTTAATACATATAAATATATAAATTTGTGTGTTTCTTTCATGATATTTTGTTACATGACATATGGATGAACCAAAGTGTATAATTCATTGTTACACATAGAAATGTCTCTTTTATTTAAACATTTTCAGTATAATTTCCATCTGGAAATCATCACTGTAAAAATTTCCAATAGTTTGCATGTGTTAACCTGAAGCTCTGTCTACTGAACACTTTTGGCAAAAGGAGTTTGTGAAATAATGTAAGTGATATGACTCCATTTTCATGGCATATTACCTATAACATGTTCAAGTATTTCTCAGTGATTTACATGTATTACCTAATTTAATCCTCAGGTCGGTCATGTAACAGATGATTTTTAGCAATCCCATTTTGTATAACTAAGGAGGCTGAGGCACAGAAAGGCTGAGTAATTTGCCCAAGGTCATGACGGTAATGAACAGTGAAGCCACTACAAAGTTAGGATTTTGAAAACTTTGAAATGGACCTAGAGGTCATTTGAATATAGAATTTACTATATCCCCTAAGCCTCAAGACTGCTCTCTTTTAAATAATTAAATGCTATGGGCTTCAAGCTTCTTGATTTTAACATAACACTTGGCAAAGTCTCATTCTAATGCACAAAATAGGAAAAACCAAACCAGATACAAGTATTAGGTATCTGATTGGCTATTGGCTGAATAAATATACCTACAAGAGTTTATTTTCTTTAAAAGAAAAAATAATATATTTCTGGTTTCTATACCTGACAGTATTCTGAATAAGAATTTTATCAATGATGAAAATATTAAGGCTGTTAACAAATAGTTCATTTTTCCCCATGTATCATAATAATAAGATGACCATATCCCTGCCCTGCTTAAATCCAGATGAGGCTATGGCAATAGTTTTGAACAATGACATTTGAGTAGAAGAGATTTATGCAAGCTCCCTAAAGAGGCCCTTACGACCCATGCTGACGTGAGTCGTGATGGAGCTTTCATAAGCCATCTCCATAAGTGCCTGTAAGTCTCTCCTGCTGACCTATATTAGTCATTGAATTTTTTATATTTGGGAGAATTTATTACTACGGTATAATATAGTCCATCCTAACTGACACACAAGACAGAATACAATGTTTGGTTTAGAAGTACATGGAGAACCTTACTAAGGAAAGGTAGATAATATAGTAAATGATAAAAGTAGGCTTTGAGAGCAGGGCTTTACAATAGTAGCTTTTTAATGGACTTGATGAGGACTTACAGAAAGCTCTACATTTGAGATGTAAAAAGATTTAAAATATATATAAAAAACCTTGTTGTAAAGATTTCAGTTGGAGAAGCCAGCTTGAGGAAGTGTGTCATTTCTTGGTGGAAATCTGAGACTGTAACTCTAAAGCTACAGCATAGCATCAGAATTAGACAAGCAAAGATGACTTTAAAGTGAAGTAAGCCAGTCAGAGAAGGACAAACATTATATGTTCTCATTCATTTGGGGAATATAAATAATAGTGAAAGGGAATATAAGGGAAGGGGGAAGAAATGTGTGGGAAATATCAGAAAGGGGACAGAACGTAAAGACTGCTAACTCTGGGAAACGAACTAGGGGTGGTGGAAGGGGAGGAGGGCGGGGGGTGGGAGTGAATGGGTGACGGGCACTGGGGGTTATTCTGTATGTTAGTAAATTGAACACCAATAAAAAATAAATTAAAAAAAAAGAAAGAAAAAAAAAGTAGTTTTGTGTTTAGGTCTAAGTTTAAAAACTTGAAGGCAGCACTGGAAGATCGTTATCTTTAAAAGAAAAGTTCTTCAGGAGAGTGAGGTGCCTAGAAACCATTTTAAATAAAGGAAACAGAACAAATGGAGTGCTCCATTTGAGGAAAGAAGTATAAGGTTCCCCACCTTCCATTAGTTAGAGGAATATTGTTGAAGAAAAATAAACAGCATGGACTTGTTTTGCTTTTGTTTTGTTTTTCAAAAGTTGAAGGGAAGAATAAGATAAAAACAATGAGACATTATCTAACTCAATATGATGACATGCATTTATACAATCAAATATCTAGTAATAAAATAGTTCCTGGGACCTCGCCCTCCCCCCCCACTGGACAGATTATACAGAGGCTGAAAAGAGGATATCAAAAATACTGTGATTCTTACAACAAGTGAGAAGATAGTCTAAAAAGCTATGAGTTTATTAGCACATCGATATCAAAAAATCTAACCAATCAGTTGAGTGATATCATTTAACTGCATCAAGTATTTAAAAAAAAATGGTATCTAATTCTTATATAGTGAATTTAGGGAGACACATCCCATCACCCTAAGCACAGGCACCGGCTAATGACTCTGTGTCATTAACACACTTCCTGTGGTTGACATCTTTGGTTAATGCACTCGACATGATATCAAAGAACACTTTTGAATCTATCACTTCTCTTCTAAGACCGTTAATCCTAGCAAATATATTTCGAACATTATGTCGATCAATTTTCTCCTGCGTGGTTCATCAAAACAAGGTGAGCCTCTAGTCTTCATCCTGAAATAAACTTCTATTGTGAGGCTTGCACCTGCCACAAAAACGTACCCAGCAGATCTCACTTGGTAGGGGCACACGGGTGACTGATAGGCCGACATGATTTCTCTCTGTATCTACCACTGCGGATGCTCCGAGGCCACCTTTCCACACACGTCCTCAGCTAAGGCCTCAGTGCAGCAAGATGGCACTTTGTTCTTTCCTGATACGGGAGAATGTCTTGGTGTGAGAACTTCCCATCATCTTAGCCACAACACGTTACAAATCATGCTCTCTGCAATTCACCTAATACCATCCCTCTTCTTTCCTCTTTTCTTCAACAAGGGTCAGAAGTGTTTGATGGCTGAAGACACCCCCTGCCTATTCCAGCTTCCCACCCTCATCTTGCAAAAGTGTTTTTTTTTTTTTGTTTTTGTTTTTTCTTATAAACCCTTCCTACATGTAATCTCAGCAGAGGTGAAGTATCACACCTTTACCTTTGCTATTAGTTTCAGAGGAAAAGTCGTAAAATATGGTATTATCACTAGCAGATCACTAATGGATCCAAATTTATAGTTAATATGCTTACAATAGGATTTACAGTATATTAAAAAATAGGGGACCTGGGTGGTTCAGCCGCATAAGTGTCTGCTTTTGGCTCAGGTCATGATCCCAAGGTCCTGGGATCGAGCCGCATGCCGGGCTCCCTGCTCAAGGAGAGCCTGTTTCTCCCTCTCCTCCCCACTCATCCTCTCTTTCTCTCAAATCTATAAATAAAATCTTTAAAACAAGTTTAAAAAAAGAATATTAAAATTAAAAGCCTTCAAAAGGAAATATAAACACTGTTTATAGAATTCTAATACATAAATCACATTTATATCAAAGATTTCTATGGACTTTTTTCCTCCGTTGAGAATGCAGCAATGTGTCAACAGACTTACAGAGGAGAGAACACTCATATTTCTGAAGTTTTTTTTTTTGGTCTTTATTTGAAATACATGGAAGGCTGGACATTTGGATATATCTGGGCATGTGCCAGTTACGAAATTTCATAGTCCCAGTCCGTATAGGCAAAGTGAATTTGACTTGGTATCTAATTAACGAGGATATTGAGTTAAATCAAACTACAGCAAATTAGATGAATTTAAGAAATCAAGCTAAGAGAAAATAGCACATAGTCCATTACTTCAGAAAGAAATCACTTTGTTATATTTTTACCAGAAGCTTTCATTTACTATTAAGGCAATTATTTCGGGGATAGGCTACGGTGTTTCTGTGTGCACTTGTGTGCATTGTCCCCAGGGAGACAAGCTGCGGGAAAGATCCTGCTACTCTGCCCAAAGTTGATTAGCTAAACCTGTATACTCTGATCCAAGGGACCACTCACTCCTTGGCTGGGTATTGAGTGGTTTGGCAAGAGACCTCTGTGTAAGAGGAATGACAGGTTTTTAGCGAACTAATTAGAGTCCTAATTGCAAATACAATGAAGGTAGAGACTTTGCTATGTTCAGAGCTATATCTTTCTGTCTTATAACCCACCTGGCAAAGAGCAGGCTTGTTGAACAACTTAATGAGTTCTGGCTAAGGCGGGCGTAAGAGAGAGGGAGCAGTTTGTGGGAGGGACAGAGGCTGAAAGACGAATTAAGATGATACATTAAGCTTGAAACATGAAGCAGAATTGGATGTACGTTGAGGACTTGAGTACAAAGGTGGCTTGAATGAGATGAGACAGGGCTCTGGAGAAGAGGGAAAAGTTAGATTGTGGTGACTGGTGTCCTAGAAGCAGAGACTAGGAATGCCCAAGACCTGGGGAGATAGCTTGAGGATGAAGACAGGGCGGGCAAATTAGCCACTTCTGAAAGGCCATTCTGTGTAGTAAGCAAGAACAGGTCTCAATGGGATGAAAATACATTGAAAAAGGGAGAAAACACAGAGAAAATGAAAATTCTCCATAGACCTTCATAGAATGAATGTATGGAATTATGACTGCAACTACTTTTAATTTTAAATATTAATAGGGATGCCTTGTCGATGGCCCAAAGACAATACTCTGTCTCCATCCAATCTGTTTTCTGTTCTTCCCTAGTGTTCTAGGATTTCTTACCCACAGTCACTGTTCATGATTAACAACATGTATGTTGATTTGCAGTTGAAGCCCTCTTGGACACCTGGAGAATCTCTGCCTTGTAAATTTGGAGAGATTCTTCTTGTTGACCCTATGCAAGCATTGTGCCTGTTTCCTTCTCTGGGAAGCTGTCTCCAAAACCCAAATCACTGTTCTTTTTCAACTCTTGCTGAGACGTTGCCACCAAAAGCTGAGGAAAAAGGATGGTGTGATTCCTGTTGCTTTGTTAGGAAGTATCTATTATCAAATTTGGGTGGAAAATATCCCCTATGATTCTATTTAATATCAGTGACGGTTTTTCTGACAGATTCTCGGCCCACCTCCTAACCACTTCATTCCCAGCAATGTGCTGGAGGCTCCTCCTGTAGGTCCTCCTCTACAGTCCACCACCTTGCCTGAATTTTCTTAACTGCCTGTCAATTCACGCAAGGCCAATTGTCTGCCCCCCACCATCAATTCATTCCTCTTGATTGAATGAGCAATTTTCCCCTTTTTATAGTCAAGTTTAATTGTCTTTTCAAAATATAGAAATGTATTTAGAGCATACCAATACTGATGTGCAAAGGTTTATGACATCTATTGTCTATCACCTTTTCTGTCTTAAAGTTAAAACCAACTGTCTTTAAACAAATTACAGGAATCCAAAGTATTCTTCATACTGGTTCAATAATATCTCCTTATTCTTTGGGGATGCAGGATAAGCTACATTACAGTATCTCTGTCTACTTAAATATGTAATAAAGACAAAATTAAAAAAATATCATAATATATAATCATCATAATAAAAAACAAAAATAAAGTACAATAGAGTAAGAATAGAGGATTAGCCTCCTCTAGATCATCAATTAAGAAGCATTGACTCTAATTTTGGAGTCAGAATGTTTTGTTTTCTCTCTTTTTTTTCTATCTTTTATTTTATTTTTTCAGCTATATTATTTCCCTGGTGATGGACTGAAATTGCAAATAATTATTTAAAATGGAAATGCACACATGTTCATGTCTTCAAATGGAAGACAAAGGGGATGTTAGTAAAATTTGTACAGAAATTATTATGTTTTAATTTGCATGACTAGACACACAGAGGGATGACCAGTGATTGGGGACAATTTTGTTATTTTGATTATGCAGTAGTGAATTAAAGGAGTTTCAAAGAAGCATCTTAAGTTGAAAAAAAAAAATAACACAAAACCATACTTCCTCTGATTTTCTACCCCCCCCATGACACAGAAATTTCAGCTGCAAAGAAAAAGAAGAGAAAGTTAGAGAAATGTTAATTTTTCTCAATTGAGACAGCTTAGAAACCCAAATGACTCCAAAGGAAAGAACAGGGGCCAAAAAAACTATTTGCACGATAATGTGTCCCATATTATCGATATAGTAAGAGGTGACCTTACAATGGGTTACCCTCCACAGAAAAGCTGCTACAAGCTTTGAACTTCACTACTCATAAAACCAAAGTAAAGTAATTTTCTGGTGCCTTTCACTGATGTCTAAATAAATTAAATATATAAAAGAATATGTATGTAAAAGCAATAGAGAAATTTAAGATGCTCTGTGTTTGAAGTCTAAACTATGGAAATAATTTTCTACCACTTTTGTTCATTCAAAGCTGAGACAAGACAGTTTTCTTATATGTCTAATGTGCAAGATGAAAAAATAATAATACAGTGTTTATCTCTCAAGCCACCTTAGGCTGACAGTGTAGGGAGAACCAATCCAAAGTTAAACTGACTGTCTGTAATGAAGAGGTGAAAAGAAGCAACCAAATTAATGAAAACAAATATATGGCTTAGGAGGAAATCCTGGAGAATTTCAAAAAGTTGTACAGAAAAGAGATTGAATACATATTTGGGTGGAGAAAACTCATTGACTATGGCCTTTATATTTAACTAGCAAAGCAAGGAAGCCATATATGCAGTAATATTCTCAGTAATTACATCTCACACTTTGTAACTACAGATTATTTTTAGAACTCTTCACACATTGTCTCATACAATTTTTTTTTCTTTTTATTTAAGCCAAGGGTCAGTTGTGAAAGATCAATGGAGTAACTGCTCCTATAGAAACCTAAATGAATACTGTCTTCGTAAACTGAATTTATGTGGCCCACTTGAAGAAGAATAGAATATCCAACAGATTGATAAATAATTATAGTATATCTAGTCTTCAAAAGCTCCCAATATGTGTAACTCATACCATGGCTTTGCAAATCAATTTTCCCAGAATTTAATGCCTTTAAATTTAATGGAGGAAGAAAGAGTAATTGTTCTCATACATATTTTTCTGAGTTTAGTAAATTATTTTCTTTTTAAATTTTATTTTTAACTCATTGAAAAAAATATTCCAAGTTATGAATATTATTTGTACCCTAAAACCTTCTCTAAGTGATCTGTTAGTGCATTTAAAACTTCCTCATAAACCTAATAGTTTTTAGTCTTTTTTTTTTTTCTTGATTTCACCCTTTCAGTGGAAGATTTTGTTACATAAAATGTATCTCATTAAGGTTAGACTCTGAAGTGTAAAATATAGTGCAGTTTCCTCCTTGAATCAGAGGTGGGTAGCTTTATGAACCCTGGGACGAAGCAGGTGGGTCCAAGAGTGCAAAGGATTGAGTGGGGACCTGCTGAGGCCTTGTTTCCTGGCCAGTGAGCCCATGTCAGCTGCCTAAGCACTGGTGCTAACAGCTCCCTCCAAGGAGTTGCCCTGGTCTAATGACAGCCTGTGTCGGATAAAATGTATGAAATCAATCCCTGCTTTAAGTTCTGCTTCTAGGTTGATAAATTCATAGGTTGAATTTAACCTATGAGAGCCCTATTAAGAAAAATAAGCAGCGTTTTTTATTCTTTTTTTTTTTTTCTGAATTGTTTCCCCTTCCTTTCTCTGTTTTCATTATAAAGGATGTGGATCTTGTTGCTGGTGTTGTTTTTCTCTTCTCTAGTATACAGATTTTGTTGTATTTCTCTCTTTCTTTCTCATTGTCTCACCCTCTCTCTCTCCCTGTCTCTCAGCTAACATTTATTGTCAGTCTATCATCTGTCACAAAGTATTTTATTAAATTCTCACAGTGATTTCAGCAGGTACGTACTATTATCCTCCTTTTTTTTTTTTTTTTTCCAACATAAGATGTATCCGGAATTGACACAAGAGAGGTATTTGTCTAAGATCACAGATTTAGTAATTGGTAGATTTAGGATTTGAATCTGGGTTGTCTGACTTTAGAGAGTGACCAAACTCCCCACTGCAACCTGACATCGCCTCCTCTTATAATTTAGGAGGCCTGGTATTGCTGCACAGCTGGACACTTTACCAGTTCTCTGATGGTCCGTTTGGATACTGATCAAATCTCCATTTCAAATCGTAGCACAGAGTAGTTTGGCAAATTATAATTCTATACGGAGATGATATATATGGATGTATTTCAGACTTCTTTGTAATTCAACGAAATTCATCCAGGTCTGTGGTTTGGGGACAACCCCTTTGCAGAGACATGGTAGAAATGCCCTACAAGATTTTGAACAAAAAGCAAAAGAAAAAAATGGGGATGGAAAGTTCTGCTAGACACTTATTCTGTCCTTTCCATCTACTTACCAAGTTACTGCAACTCTGCAAATCTGTAGAAAGCTTTGTTTTAGTCTCCCTGCTCTTGTTCCTTGCTTACTATGGTCTTCTCTCATCGATAGTGGGTTCTGATCCTTATAGTTCAAGTGATCAACACAAGTCTGAGAGTGGAAGCTATCTGATGAACTCTGGACTCTTTCTCCACTTTTTCCTCCCTTAATAAGTTAGCTTTCTCCATACAAAGGTAGGGCCTGGTCTCCTGACACTTTTTTCACCATAGCAATGGTCTTTTGTTTGGAAGGCTTTATGTACTATCTCCTGTTTCTTCTTAATATATTCCCAAGTGTGTTATTTGCAATTTCTCTTAGAGAACTCTGGCACTGTTTCTATCCTTATATTTGTGTTTTGTTATTTTTTTATTTAAGTCTCTAAATGTTTAATATTTTAATTATGTATATTTTTATGTATCTGCATTGGCTTGGTTTGGTTTACATGGAAAAGTACAGAGACAACTCCCTATATTTTTACTTATCACAGCATATTAGCTGGCAAGTTCCCAAATCTCTCAGTGTTATTTTTGAGGAGCAGAATTAAGTAATAAAATAGAGAGAAAAAAAAAAAAAAGGACATTCAAAAGTTAAATTTTCAAAATTTCACTACTGGACTTTAATTGGAAAGAATACAAATTTAAATGAATACTATAAATTGTCCTTGGAATCCTTACATCTTTATTCTGCCAAATTGTGTTTGGAACATTTTTACAAAATTAATTGTATGAGCTCTTTAATGAGTATTCTTGTTTGCAGCTTGTCATAATTTTTAGAGGTCATTATGATTTTGTCATGTTATTTCAATCACTTATTTGCATGTAACAAATCTGTTATTTGTAAAATTTGGTAAAAATGAGGACGTTAATATTAGTTGCTTCAGAAACATGAATCTCATTCTTCTTGACTGAGTTTCATGTCTCTGTTTAAGTCTCCAAATACTTGTATTATAAAATTATTGTTTTTATATTACTCATTAATAAATATTAAATATCATTGATTATTGGGGATCCCTGGGTGGCTCAGCAGTTTAGCGCCTGCCCTTGACCCAGGATGTGATCCTGGAGTCCTGGGATCGAGTTCCTGCATGGAGCCTGCTTCTCCCTCTGCCTGTGTCCCTGCCTTTCTCTCTCTGGGTGTCTCTCATGAATAAATAAATAAAATCTTAAAAAAATAAGTATCATTTATTATTGATTATTTTTTTCCATTCAAAAGCTTCTATTTCTTAAATAGAACTGGTCAGATAGTAGCCATTGATTTGATTACTTGAAATTAAACTATAGAGTTCTTTGCTATTCAAAGCAACAAACAAAAATTGTGAAGAGATACAGAAAACACAAAATTACTTGACTGGGGTTATCAAGAACGTCTGTAAAAGTACGATTAATAAACTACTGTTCATACATTACATATATATGTATGAATATATATACATATATTTCTCCTAATTCCCTCTCCCTTCTCTTATTTATTCTATATTATAGTGTTTAGAGGTGAACATTCATAACAAACCCATGCTTGCTTGTGGGTAAAATCTAGGATTGCAATTATTTCATATATTATTTCTTATTTTACGTAGAACAACCCAAAGGATCTCTGGATGAAATCAATTATTTCTTGAATATGTTAGGATAATTTAAATTGATGTTTTCATGAGAGATATTCCAGGAAATTCAGGTTTAGTGTTTTCTCACTATCTGCATGTGTAGTTCAGTGTGTTGTCATCTCAAAATAAATTATTTCGTAGAACTTGTATTGGCTATGGGAAGCTATACAACAGTTATTACATTTAAGGATGTAAACTGATACATAAATGGCCACCTCATGAGACACATAACTGTACAGAAAACATACTTTTCTTTCTTAAATTAGATACCAATTTCACAGGGGCAAGATTTATGTTTGTAAAAAAAAAAAACAAAAGAAATCATGTTATATTTCAAAATGAACTTGACTGGACAGACTTTGTCCAGATTAAGTAGATTCTTAAATAGATTAGGTCCCATAACTTGTTTCATCAGAACCAATGGAGATGGAGGTTGTACTGATAATCAAGTCCACTAGAAATCTGGATCCTGAAAGACAAAATTGAATTAGAATGTAGTTAGAAATAATTTTAAACAGTTAGTCTTTGATGTATGCATTATTTTTTAGTGCTGCAATAATGAATTACCATAAACTCAGCAGGTATGATAATACAAATTTATTATTCTGCAGATCTATAGGGTAAAAGTCTGACATGGGTCTCACTGAACTAAAATTAAGGTGTTGGCAAAGCTCTACTTCTCTCTGGAGTCTATAAAGGAAAATTTATTTCCTAAACTTTTCTAGCTTCAGGAGATCATCTTCATTCCTTTGCACTGGCCCCCCTTTCCTCCATGAAAGCCAACAAGTTGCATGGTCACATCTGCCTTTCTGACCACGACCAGATCTATGCTTTAAAGAACATGTGTGGGGATCCCTGGGTGGCGCAGCGGTTTGGCGCCTGCCTTTGGCCCAGGGCGCGATTCTGGAGACCCGGGATCGAATCCCACATCGGGCTCCTAGTGCGTGGAGCCTGCTTCTCCCTCTGCCTGTGTCTCTGCCTCTCTCTCTTTCTCTCTGTGTGACTATCATAAATAAATAAAAATTAAAAAAAAAAATAAAAAAAAAAATAAAGAACATGTGTGATTAGACTCTGCCCACCTGAGTGATCAGGGAAATTCTCCCATTTCAAGGTTTTTAATTACATCTGCAGAGTCCCTTTGGATATGATGGTAACATTCAAAGGTTCTAGGGATATTGATACAGAATGTTGGCAGACCATCCTGCCTAGCAGAGTGTGCAGTGTTAGTAACTTGAATTACAGAGTCACAGTGAGATCTTTCTCAATAATTATATATATATATATATATATATATATATATATATATATATAATTTTTAAAGATTTTTATTTATTTATTTATTTGAGAAAGGGAGAGACAGTGAGCTAGAGCAAGCATGAGAGGTCAGGCAAAGGGGGAGGGAGAAGCAGACCCCAAGCTGAGCAGGGAGTCCTACATAGGGCTGTATCCCAAAACGCCAGGATCATGACTTGAGCTGAAGGCAGACACCTAACCAGCTTAGCCACCCAGGTGCTCCTCAATAATATTTTAAAATATCGCTTTTTCTAAAAAAGTAAAGTCATAAAAATTAAGTATTTAATCATTGTTAGGAAAATTGGGGGCTTGCTTTAACGTGGTAGCCATACAATTATACAGTTGTGGCAACTCTTAAATAGAAAGCTTAGCAACAGCCATTGGGAGCAAGCATATTTTTGCCAAGAGCAACCCCAGTAAATTCCTAAGAGTATATTTCAATGATCCAAAATAAAAAAAAAATTCTATGTAAAATATGCCAAAAATCCTATTCCTGGACATGAAATAATTATCTATGTAAATCTAACCCATCCCAGTGATCATCAACATTCTATATTAATATGGTCCAACTTTAAAGTTTTTATGTAAATAAGACAACAGGATTGTAGCAGAAGGAGGTTTGGAAAAGGAATGAAACTGGGGTGGGGCATCATTCCAAATTTGCCACTTTCTAAATTATGACTATAAACAATCATTTAACCACTTCATCAAGAGCTGAGTTGCTCAGGCTGGAGATGGTACTACTGTGATCAAACGGTTCAGGAAGAAATGATACCAAAAGATCAGGTAATATAATGGCCTTTGTCCTCTCAATTCCTTCTTCATCAACTTTCATAACTATTTTCCTTTTGTTTTTGATTTATTATCAAGCACTTTCCTATATAGCATAACATTTATAGGAACATGGAAATATGAACATTTTATATTAAGCTGATAGTCATATTTAGAATCCAATCAGTGCTAAGTGTGTGAGCAAAGTACTTAGGTTTCCATAAGTCTTGAAAATTTATTGTATAGAGTCCTTCCACATAATATAATTACACTGGGAGAAGGATCAATTGAATATATGGTATTAGTTTTGTGACTGCATTAATCGGCCTTTTTTTCTGCACTGAGGAGTACAAGGTGATTAAAAGATTGATCACAATATAAATGCTGAAATTTATTCTTCAGATTTATTATGAAGGACTATTATAATCATGTAAGACTTGAAGACATCCAATTCCTTATGGTGTAATAAAGCTATCACAATAAGCAGATGGAGAGTCACGATAACCTTGTAGAAGAATTCAAATGCTAGAGAAATGTAAAGCTGTTTTTTTTACAATGTCAA
Organism: Canis aureus; assembly: GCF_053574225.1. Classification (NCBI taxonomy): domain Eukaryota; kingdom Metazoa; phylum Chordata; class Mammalia; order Carnivora; family Canidae; genus Canis; species Canis aureus. The sequence goes on along the minus strand of NC_135614.1, from coordinate 85,688,928 downwards.
AAGGCAAAGAGTAACTTAAATTTGTTTGATTTTATTATCATATATTTAACAGTAGTTTAATATATACGTCTACTCATCTCTAATTTTATCTCTTCTTAATGGCCACTGAGGAGCTATATAAGTTATTATAATTTAATATTTTAGCCTACTGTATTATATCAATCTGAAAAGACCAAATCAGGATTTGTAACATCCTTAATGATTTGATGATTAGATGACAATCTACCCCTTTTCTATGGTTGGCAAGTTTTTTGGAGATTTTTTTAAATCTTCCTATGAATAATTCAGTCTCCTTTTCTCCCTTTTCCATTCCAGGCATAGTGATGTAGTTACTGCTCTGCTGACTTGTTATTTTTGAACTAACTTTTCCACTGGGAAATTCTGTCAATAGAATTCTTAAAAGGATTTGTATTAAGCCTTCCACAGATACTCTGATATTAAAATCATGTCTGAGTAAACAGGTGCACTCTGTATGGTCAAAATCAAACGCTACTATAAACATGCCCAGCCGTGTAAACCAATTTGCTATTCACTTTAGAACTGATATGAAGGTCAAAAGGTGCTTGGTGAAATGGTTTGGGATTAAGATTATTTGTAGGTTATTTGTTCTCTAGAAGTAGTGTGATGCCTGCAGATAGATGGTATTATTCCTTAAAAACTGCCTTGGTCAAAGAGTACCTGTTTTACATTCTCATTTCCTGTTCCCTTAGACTGTGTATGTGGGGAATCAATCCTCTGTTATTATAGAGCCACTTACAAGACCAAACCATAATTTGTTTTTATTTTCTCCTCTCTAGTTTTTATCTCGAGGGTTGTAGCTGCGCCACGTGTTGTAATTTCAAAGAAATGTTCTAATTGTAACTTCACAGGCACTTCCAATACTCCTCACGATATCTGCATTAGGTAGATAAAGGCAGTCACTACCAGCCGTACGTGATAACCAGCTATGAAGCCAAGTTTGCGAACTAGTGGTCAAGGAGAGCATGGACCAAATAACGAGGCAGAGTGAAGTACTGGTGGCCACAAAATGCTGGTGGCTGATTGATTTAACTGAATACTGATTTTTTTTTTTAAACAGCATTTCTAGCATTTCCTCTAACATTGTGAATGGAGGTAACATTTTGAGATCAGAACAAAGAGGGAGTATTTATTTAATCCAATGAACACAAGAAGAATGAGTGAGTATGGCCCCCTAGGGTATGATCTTCGTGGAGAGAGGACTGACGTCTGTTTTAAGACCTTTAGTGTTTAAGTAAATAAACAAATAAACGTTTGTTCTGACTCATTCCACCTTCAATGAGTTGTGATGAGTTAGGAAGGGAAAAACCTGCTATGCTTTCCATTTCCAAAACAGGTTTAAAAATGACAATCACAAAAATTCAATCTCCGATGATAACTACTGTTTCATAACAGAGGAAGGAAGAATTTCATAATAACTGGCAAAAATTCTATACTTAAGAGAAAACTCTTACCATTGCTGCCTTATATTATTTACACCAAGTGACATTTTCATAATTCAATATGAATAGGTGAAATCGTTGTGCCTGAATCTACAAAGTGTATATTTCTGTGAGAGACTTATCAGAAATGTCAAAAATAACAATAGAAATTATATGAAATAGAGAGGGATTTGTGGAAAGCATTTAAACCTGAACTAAGACATTTAAATGGATTCTAAGTCTTTGTTGCAAATTATGAGTTGGCTCATATACATTTCACATGTTTTCAAGACTTCAGTCTCCATCTCTAAAATAGGGGAAGTATCACCCAGCTGCCTGTGTCATTCAGAGGATCAAAAATCATGAAATAAAACAATTAGGTTTGGTCACCCAAGAGTCCTTTCAGAGAGACCAGGTAAGAACCTTCAGACAGATTGGCAGGTGACTATGAAGGTGTAGGCTGTTGGGGCAGGGGGTGAGAGGGGATTCAAAAGGTATTCAGAAGGGGAGAAAATAGAAGATTGAGATGTGCTTCAGTGTTGGTGAGTTCAGTTCTGCTCCACCTCTTAACTTTGTTCCCCGTTTCCTGATACTCCTAAGGGAAAAATGCACACCTTTCACCTTTTCCCACATCTTAAAAGTAAGATTCTATTTATCTACTTTGAGGATTGACAGCGTTCTCTGTCCAGGACATCTCAATCAAAAACAAAAAGTAAGATTTGAAACAACATACGTAGCTGAGGAGACACGTTAGTGCAAAGGAGCTTAATATGTTTACTTATTCTCTTAGTAAAAACCTGTCACACGCTTCTGTGCCATACTCTGAAGAAGGAATTAAACACCTAGGCCTCTATTAGCTGCTCGGAGAGAGAGGCAGGTTAGTACCGAAACTGATGGAAATGGATGGTTGCTGGAGAAGCCACTCCTTTTGCTGGACTTACCTGGAGAGCTCTCTAGGGTTAGTGGAGTGGGGCAGGACCTGGTGACAGGACTGCGGTTCCTTGGTCACCTTCTCCCCCTTCTCGCCACTACCACCACCACCAGGACAATACACCAGCAACCACGAAGAGCACAAACACTGACAGCGGCCCCACATTTATGAGCCACATGCTTTGGCCAGGGGGTGTGGAGGGGGAGCCTTCCCTAGAGCCTGTGATGTACATTGTCCCACGGTCCCCATCGGTTTTTCTAGTTAAGACCAAGATCCTTGCTTGGCAGATCGTGATCTGTTTTATAGTATCAGGAGTTATACTTCTAAAGTAGTGTCATTGGATTAAATGCATTATTTCATATGAAAAATCTGTTTAAAACGCCCAAGAACTAATTACACAACTTGCAGTAACATCCATAACTACTCTATGTGTTCAACAAAAGAGCACTTCATGTACTTATTTTCTCCAGGAAAACACAGAGGATTCTTACAGAAAAAGCCCTGTTTCAAGAAATCCAGACCACCTTGTAAAATTCTCATTGTTGCTTATTCTAACTGGGGGTAAAATGTTGGATTAGTGGAATGTAACGTAAGCATTCTCTCAAAAGCACCAGGGGTCAGTCTTTAATAATAGTACTCTTTGGCTTAATGATATATTTTCTTAATCTGACTGTAAATGATCATTTCTCCCTAGAATTTGACTTTCAGAATCGCTGCTTTTGACTCCTACAAAATATGTAGCTGACAGAGAGCATTAGGAGATTAAAGATACGCAAATATCTCTCAATAACATAATACATTTTAGAAGTCTAAAATACTCACGGCGCTGTACAGGCTTTATTTTACCTGGTATAAAAAATTCTGGGCTGAAAGCATTTTCGTGGATGCATATTGATGTCTCTATCATTCTTTTGATGGATAAATAGAGACACTACTCAGTGCTGAGCATCACCTGGCTGCACAGAGAGGGCCCTTTTAGGGGAGCTCAGATCATATGTTAACATGGATGTGGGGAGACTCTTCAGTGACATGTATAGGGAGCACTGACTTTTCAGATTAAGATGTTCAGTTTTCCTTATCCAAAAAAAAAAAAAATCAAAATGAGATCTCTAAATTGGATTATTATTTATCTCCAGGTTGGAATATGGGTTTCCTGATTCTAACTAGCCAGATTCCACAAAAATTCTTTGTTCTCATACCCCTCCTCTTCCCCTGACGATCTTCTTGCATTACTCACTGGGAAAAGCAAGAAAACTTGAGAACTTTATTTTGGGTATTGGTTTTTTAATCATAATATGAATTCTAGCCTAAGCGATGCCTTTTGCATCAGCTACCCAAAAGGCAGAACCTGGGCCTTTAATCTGGTTTCACTTTAAAAACCAAATATGGTTTCTTGCCCAAGCATCAGCCACACAATGCCACCCCATATTGTCCAAATCCTTTAAGGTGTCTGAATCTCCCATCTTTTTATCCTGAAACCACATTCTGCTGACTCAGTGTTTTTCTTCTCTCTTTCTTTGTGCTGGTCTTGCCCATCCACTGTGACCAGATGACATACATTAATTGTTAGTTTATGAGCATAACAGGTATGATGGGTTGAATTGCATTCTCCAAAAATTCATATGTTGGAGCCCTGATACAGTGCACCTCTCAGAATATGGCCAGTTGGTGATAGAGTCTTTATAGAGTTAACACGTAAGATATGGTCTTTAGGATTGGCTCTACTCCAACATGGCTGATGCCCTTGCAAAAGGGGGAAAATTGGACACAGACATGCGAGTAGTGAGAAGGCCACATGAAGATGGAGGCCGAGACAGCATGTCTGCAAGTCAAGCGACACCGGACTGACGGCAAACCCCCAGAGGCTAGGGGAAAGGAATGAAACAAATTCTTCCTTAGGGAATTCAGAAGGAATCCACCCTGCTAACACCTTGATCTTATACTTCTAGTCTCCAGAAGTGAGAGACAATTAATTTTTGCCATTTAAGCCACTTGCTTTGTGGCACATTGTGATGGCTGCCCTAGCAAATGAACTGCATCAGGTGATGCACATTATTTTAGGTTCTTTTATCCCTTAGCTGAAAATGGAAATCAGGGATGTATAACTGATGGCGTTATAAGTATTAACCAGGGGACATACTGAAACTCTTTGAGTCATTTTAACCAACTGGATGGATGGATGGATGGATGGATGGATGGATGGATGGAACGACAGATAGATGATATTTTCTTTTCTTTTCTACCACCCACTCAAAATGGAGACTTTCTAATCTCCATAGGGAATTCATGAGAACACCAAATAAAGTTATCCATAAAGTCAAGTGCTTGACAAGATTTTGACCAGCAAACATAAACATCTACATGTTATCATCTCTAATAATCTGACATATTCCCCATCTGAAGATCTATCAATAATCAATCATCTTAAATACTTCCACTCTTAATGTGATCGCTGAGTTAATAATTTAGAATTAACATCTCTACAGTCTTGAATGGAAGGCATATTATCTTAGTGCTTTTGAATTGTCTTTGGCTGTGTAAGGACGCAACGTCTTCATCATTCACACTCAAGGTGGTGGAGTAGTAGTCCTTAACAATTAAAAAAAATTTTAAAAAATGCTATTACACCTAGCTCAGACTTGAAGCATGTTACTGGGCCAAACAATATTCATGAATTTCTAATGCTTTCTGCTGATCCTAGAATGAAGATTCTACTCTTTTCTTCCATGAGACATTTGTAGTCCCTTTTCCATTTCATCTAGCTCTCTGTTTCCCAAATGAACTTTCCTCAAAACCCCAACTTTCTCCTGGGTCAGTGCAATTGGCTCACATTTCTGTGGGAATAACGTCTATGGGGACAGTGTGCCCTCAATTCTTTGGGCATGCTGGTGCACTAAAAACAACATCAAATGGCAGGGCCTTGGTAGTGTCCTACGTGACACTACACACAATAATGGATGTTGACATTTTGTTCTACTAGATTTATGTCCCAGTTTTGCTCTGCGGCATCCAGTTTACCACATGTAGACACCTCTGTGATTTGTCTCTTTTCTTGCCACAAATAAAAAGGTACCTCAGGTTCACATATCCCCTTTATTTATGATAACCTGGATCAACAGCATCTAATATGTAAGTGGGCTGTCAGACCTTGCTAATTCCTTTTCATTTTTGTTGCTTAGCCTCTCTCAAACAGTGCTGAAAGAAATAAAGATATTAGGTAAGTTTATTGTATTATTTAACTTAACTGAAATACTTCTATCATTTCACTTCTAACAGGTGTAGGTTGTAGTGGATGCCATTTATCAAGTTAAAAATATTTTGTTCTATTTCTTCAATGGAGGAATTTTTACACCAAAATCTGCGTGGGATTTTATTCATTTTTTTTCTTTTGGTTAATTGAATTGGTAAAATATATTATTTCTTGGGCTATCTAGGAAGGTCTTAAGAATAATTTAAGTGTTCTATTAATTTTCAGAATGAAAGAAAGGAATTATGTAATGTTGCATTATTTTATGAAGCATTCTCTAAGGTACTTCAAGAAATGTAAGTGGAATAATTGAATTGACTTTTATTTTTTTTTCTTTTGTAGAATTTTTTTTCCTTTGAACATGTCTCAAGTCTCCAAAACTTATCACACTTACATAAAGCTGATTAATGTAATATAAGTACATGAATATTCATATATGTGAACATATATGCATACACACAGGTATGTATGTGTATATATATAGTCCTTATCTACACATTATATGTGTGCACAATATGTATATACATAAATATTTATAAGTTAATGTATGCAATATGTCTAAAATTTATCATTTGGCAATCACCTTCAGCAAATCCTTCTAAAAAAATATTGTGTACTACTTGGAAGCCTGGGGTTAGGATTTGACAGCTTCTAATATTGGCTTTGTTACTTACTCATTATGTAATCCTTGGCAAATTATTTAATTTTCTGAACCTTTTTTTTGCCACATCTATAACTGAGGAGACATACACATGGCAAAGTTTTGCTGTGATGTTTAAATACAATGATGTTTATCTAGTGACTTGTATGAGACCTCATACACAGCAAATCCTGAAAAACGGTTTGTTTTCTTTCAAAATTGTGTATCGTGTATATGTAATATGTATTTTATGAGGTAAGATTAAACTGACTAGAGTACCTCAAAGATAGGATTTTGTAGATATTTTTCTCATTTTTGCCTTTGGTAATTTTATTTATCTATTAATGTATATATATATATTTATTTATTTATTTATTTATTTATTTATTTATAAAATACAAATAGTGGGAAAATTAAAATACTCCTTGCCAACATCATAAAAGTCAGGTGAGAAATTAGTTATGCCATATTTAAAGCATGAATTCTAGAATGTCAATTAAATTATAAAATATTTCAAAAACCAATATTCAAACTTACCTTTGTTTCAAGTTTCTATCATACCTAGAGAAAAAAGTACAGTATATATACTCATTCAAATTTTAAAGTATATGAGTCAATGATAATGATATTAATATTTTTTTCAAATTTGGAGGATAATTCTCTTATACATCCTCCTATATCATTGTTTATAATAGGGTAGCAGGGTGCTGGCTGGAAACAGAATGGTGTTTATATTACTATTACTATTATTTCATGAGAGAATTGCAATTTATTATCTATTAAGCATGGCATATGAATTTGCTAGGACTTCCATGACAAAATACTACAGACAAGGTGGTTTACACAACAAAAATTTAATTCCTTAGAGTTCTGGAAGCTGGATGTCAGAATCTAAGGTGTCGACGGGTTTTTGTTTATTTCTTTCATTTTGTTTTGTTTGTTTTTTGTTTTGTTTTCTGGGCCCTCTCTCCTTAGCTTGCATATGATCACCTTTTCGGTTCTCATATGGTTGTTTCTCTGTACACATATATATCCGATGCCTGAGTCCGAATCTCCTATATTTATAAAGACATCAGATGTATTAGATTAAGGCCCACTTTAATGAGTCCATTTTAATTTAATTACTTCTCCAAATATGGTCACATACCAGGGTTAAAGCTTCAACAGATGGATTGACAAGGGGAACACAAATCATCCCATAATGCACTGTTTTTTTGTTTGTTTTCTACCAAAGAAAGTATCAATTCAACATGAAGTCTTCATTTTATTTTCATGGAAAATCAGTAGAATGGTACTATACTTATAAAAATGTAAAATAATTTTGCTATACCTGCCTCCATGTGTACGTCTATGTAAAAACAAAATCTATAAAGCCACCTTGCATCTTAACACCTTTGTGTACTTTTAAGAAAATAATCTTTCAAAGAGTCAGAAAACATGATTCTGTTGCTTTAATATGGAGTTAAACCAGATGGCCAGTGGCCCACATAGGGTGTTATTTAGGATCAATTATTTCAGATTCTGTTCGATGCTATGATATTTTCTCCCAGATCTGGGGGTCCTAATAATCCCCAGCAGACTAGGAGAGTGTGGCACAGAAATAAATGGATATTTGTGCCCCCACCTTTCTAGTCATAAACAAGTTTTGAATTTGAGAGAATACTCTCCCTCATTGTTTTTTTTTTTTTTTTTTTTTTTTTTTTTTTTTTTTTTTTAGTCAGTTTATGTTGAAGTAAAAGTGATAAAAAAAAGAAAAGCTGGAACTATTTATACAATTTGATGAGTTTGGAGATACACATATACCTGTAAAAGCATTTACCACAATCAGGGGAACATATCGGATCATCTGAGATGTAAGGACACACATGGGCAAGAAATGAAGCAATAGGTGAAGGTAAGGCATGAAGATGGGGAATAAGAGAGCAGAGGTAGCTATACTCTCATCAGGCAAAATAGACTTTATGTGAAAAGCTGTCACAGAGACAAAGAGAGTCCTTATATGTTAAAAGGATTTCCTTCATTGTTGAAAGCAGGATGCAAAAATGGATAATCTGGTGGACCAAGACCCCAGACTTAATATAAACCAAGAAAAACAAAAACAAAAACAAAACACACCTGATGGATTGTTACTGAGCAGACTCTGGACATAAGAAAACTTCCAGGGATCCTGTTATTTGTCTTGGGTCTTTGAGCTCAGAGAGAAATCGCTTTTGTTGCCAGGGGAAGTCATTTTTTTGCATTAAACTTGGCTTATTTCTTAAGCTCCACAAGAGTGTTGTTAAAAATGGCAGCCAGGTATAGGCTAAGTTCTGACCAGTGGCAGAAGTGACTTGTGTCCAATTCTGGTGAAAAGCGGGTAGGAGGCAAAACAGCACAATCTGTGAATCTATTAAATTATGCATGTTGCCCCCAATGTGTTGAAGCAGCAATGAAAAGAAGACTTTCTAGCAGAAGAAACAAGCAAATGCCTGGGTAGATGTTATGACAGCTCAAATATCATGCAGAAATTCTCAGACATGACTTGCAGAAAATTAAATAATATCGATTGATTATTAGGGCTCCAGTCTATTGTAATCTGGATACTTCAGTAAGGTGTGTGTGTGTGTGTGTGTGCGCACTGGAGTTGAAGATAGACCAATATCTGGAAAACAACTTCTACACCGAAATGTGTAACAGCTCTTCTGCAAGTGTTTTTCCATTACAATGATTAAAAAAATAATGTTTATTTTTTAGATGTACTTTTAATGTTTCCCCCAATGAAAACAAAGGAATCATAAAAAAGAAAAGAATCTCCAGTGCATGTACTTCTATTTATTAGAATCTACTGGCTAGGGGATCCCTGGGTGGCTCAGCAGTTTAGCGCCTGCCTTTGGCCCAGGGCGTGATCCTGGAGTCCTGGGATGGAGTCCCACCTCGAGCTCCCTGCATGGAGCCTGCTTCTCCCTCTGCCTGTGTCTCTGCCTTTCTCTCTCTCTCTCTCTCTCTCTCTCTATCATAAATGAATAAATAAATAAAATCTTAAAAAAAAGAATCTACTGGCTATGCACATGGACATGTGTATGTCTACCAAAAGGCTCTATTCTTTATGTCTCTGTCTCTGTTTATGTCTCTGTCTCTGTCTCACATACCACCAACCCAGAACACCTAATATATAAAAGTATCTTATGTTACCTGGGACACCTGGGTATGGCTCAGTCTGTTAAGTCTCCAAGTCTTGATTTTTGGCTCAGGTCATGATCTCAAGGCTGTGAGATCAAGCCCAACATCAGGATCCATGCTCATTGGGGAGTCTGGTTGTGATTCTCCCTCTGCCTTCCATCCCAGGTTGTGCTCTTTCTTTTCTTTCTTTTCTTTCTTTTCTTTTCTTTTCTTTTCTTTTCTTTTCTTTTCTTTTCTTTTCTTTTCTTTTCTTTCTTTCTTTCTTTCTTTCTTTCTTCTTTCTTTCTTTTTCTTTCTTTCTTTCTTTCTTTCTTTCTTTCTTTCTTTCTTTCTTTTCTTTCTCTTCTTTCTTTCTTTCTTTCTTTCTTTCTTTCTTTCTTTCTTTTCTTTCTTCTTTCCTCTTTCTTTCTTTTCTTTAAAAAATATAAAGGTATCTTCTATTATCATCATGTCCTAAAAGCAAAAACCCCATTAGGTACACAGCCCAGCCCCCAATCCATTTCTGTGGCCAGATCCTATCCTCACCTTAAAAAAAAATAACAGAATAGAAAGGAAGAGAGAAACCCAACAATTGCAGCAAGTCTCTATCACTGAACCCCTAAAATATGATCATGTTTCAGAAATAAGACCAGTCCATGCTTCACTAAACATATATTCCTTTATTAAGTGCAAAATAGTAAATACCACTAGGTCACATTCAAATGAAGAACATTCACATTGCCTTAATTATAATTTTCCTAAATCATTCACAGCTAAAATATCTGGAATTCAATCTTAGAGATAGTTGTATTAGTCACCAACTGCTCGCTCAGCTGTCAACTATGTTAAAGAAAAATATATCATAAAGATGTCCTTAATTTAATTCTGAACTTTACTGTTTTCCTGACAATACATGCCAGAGTAGTTCCGCCTCCCTGGGACAAATAGCTAATAAAAAATGTTCGGGTTTTGGAAGGGCCCAGTACACTGTGGCATCATCGTCTAAAGAGAGACAAGGGCTGTGGCATTTTCTTCACTGTTACAAATCTGTTGCTTTCCAATTATTATTCTAATAAATCTTTAAAGAGGTACTTCAGGCCTTGCTATTATGGTAGAATTGACTATCACATTGTTTGGATGTCTCATGGACATGACCTTAGAAGTGTAACTATGACCTTGAATGCCTCTTCATTTCTAGTGGGTAAATAGAGACCAAAGCCCTCGGACACATTCAGGAATCCAACACTCAATACTTGTAACGTGTTAGAGGCTCTATTTAGGAAGAAATAAGCTTTTAGCTACATTTCCTGCAGCATTTTGGGGTACTGCTGCTTCATGAGATTTTCTCTAAAGTAACCTTTCAAAGTCAGCCACAAAAGCTCTTATTCTAGATCATATTGGCATCTGACCTTTGTAAACTTACACACAAGAAAAAAAAAATAGGAAAGAGGAAGATGCGAAAGGAGACACAGTTATCTCTTTCAAGCTGCAGCTATACCCACAAGCTACAGGGATACCATGACCTATAAAGTTCAGAGCTGTGTTGATTCTTCCTAAAAATTACCCACAGCTATTATGATTCTCTGCCATCACTAAAAAATGTCATTGCTGAGATAACTGCTCCAGTTTGAGAAAGTAGAGGATTTAACAAGGAACCAATATGTAAAAGACTGGGGGGAAGGGGGATTTGATTACGGCCATTTCAAACTGCTAATAGGCCCGATGATGAGACATCTCATTCTCTCTGAATCTATATCATTTTTCAGACATTCCTTACCATGTTTTATTCGCATATATTTCCTTAAGATACAGTATTTTTTTTCTTCTTTTAAATTGGCTCTAAGATGGCCAATGTCCAATCTAATTATGTGATAATAAGTGTTAATGACAGTATTATCAGATGATAACTGGGCTTCATTAATGTGTCTCATTATGATTCTGTCTCTCGTGGAAGGTTGTGAAGGAAGGACCTCGGGTGTTCCAGATTATTTCCGAACATAACCGTTATAGATCCATAGCCCGGGTGGCGGCGGGGAGAGTGTGCATCAGTAACATCCTAAAACTTTTTCTCTAAAAATTCCACTAAATGCTTTCAACACAATGAAAAAAAAAAAAAAAAAAACACCAAGAAACAAAGTCTTTACTAGGTAAATAATGAGTAAGATTGTCTGAACTGCAGTTGTGGATATATTTTGGAAGAAGGAGACAGGAGTCAATGTATGAAAGGCTACCAGCTTGATTGTCCATACTCAGGTTTAAATTGTTTACACAGAGGAAACATGTAAAGGATTTGTGAATTTTAAGTTGGGTTCAGCTCTACGAGTATTAATACTCAAAGGGGGATTATCAAGTTATCACTCAATTCCATTTCGAATATTTATTCATCTAATCACTTCTTGCAGTTTCTGTTTGAAGTAAGTGTGTGTGTGTGTATGTGTGAAGTATAAATTGGGTTGATAACTAAACAGCTGTAAAATAAGTTGAGCCAAAACATTAAGTTTTGATTAACAATCTGCCTTTAATATAATCTAAACTTTTAAAAATATGGGTGGAACATCATTTGAACTGGGAAGAAATGAATGTGGTTGAACATCAACTATAATTAAATTATCCAAGATGTCACAAGGGCTTCACCTTAAATAACACCTTAAATGGAATGTGTCATTATATTAAAATTAGAGACTAAAAAACCCCAGAGACTAATTTGAGGTTTGTATCTGTTTTTGTGAGTGTATGTGTTTATTTCCTTATTCCTAGTGAAATAGTTAAATCAGGCTTGAATATTCTTAGGACTTGGGGAACAGTAGTAATCAGGACCCATATAATACATGTTCCAATATTGAAAATCATACATAATCATAATATAAATCATATTAAACTGGTAAAGAAAGTTTGCTTTATTCCCTCACTTTGACAAATATGCCTTCTTTATAAGGTCCAGGCTTAAATTTTGGGATTCCTGGATCCTCAAAGTCCAGCCTATGGGGAAAGAACGGTGGCCTCCCGAAGATGGGGATGGGATAAGAAGGCCTCCTGCCATTGTCCCACAAGAGGACTTATTGCACATATTTGGGCATCTTAATTGACCTACCCAGACTTAGTCTACCACTGTGTCGCCTCCTGTAAACACCTTCTCATTACTGATGCCCCCCATACCAGTGATACGTGGCTCATATGAAAGGCAGAGCTGAAAGGGAGAAATGCGAGTCCTGGAAGCACACTCAGAGCTCTTTGAGGGTGGAATTTTGGGTCTCTATGTAGTGCAACATGTACTAAAAGGTAGGAGTAAAGTGGATGCTATCAAATCCAACTAACCCCATTGCCTTGGACTTGTGAATTCCTTGACCTATGGGTAGGAGTGTGGTCAGGGGTGGGGAAGGCAGTCTGAAGCCCAGGGTCCAGGGCAGGCTATTCTCTGGCTCGAGTTCCTGACATCACTTTCTTAAATATATACCATTGTTACTTGTTTGTTACCATGGAATGATTTTAACTTACTACAGCTATATTGGAAGTATCATGGGCTACGGATCAGAGAACAGAGGGGTCATGTGATAGCTTATACTCAATGGGAAAAATGACTCTTCTTGTAAAAAGTATTTAAGCCTACAAACTGCCTTCTCCATTCATGGGAGGACACTGAATTAATTCCATTCTGAAAAAAAAAAAAAGTAAATGTAGTGCAGAGATCAGAAAAAAGGATAAATGAAGTCAGAAAGCAATAAGTTCGGAAAGTAAGAGTTTGAACTCCCAGTGACCTTTTTTGGAGGTAAATTAGAATTTCCATAGAAACCAGAAACTAAAGAATAGATATTTTAAAATAAATCTAGAACAACACGTGTGAAATAACTAAAATTTACCAAAAATATTTCAATTGAAAACAGTACCTCATAGGATACAAGAAAATTGTGTGTCCAAGGAAAGTACTGATTGACCAAATATCTTTTCATTAGGCATTTCACTAATACCAATTTTTTAGCCAACAGATGGCTAAAGAGTGATATCAGAAGACCCAGGGTAGCATTTCTATTTCATCGTATATAATTCTACTGCTCAGTTATATAGTTTTCAGTTAAGAATGCAGATTTACTGACATCTGAGTAGATACAATTTATATATTTACAAGAATAAAAATTCTGAATGAAAGAAATACAACCTCTTCCACCTAGTGCATGCAGTAATTTAATATTTGGACCAGATGGTCACTATATGTGTATTGCCATTAAGATTCTCAGGCAAAATTTGTTGCAATAAGATTGATTGCATACCTGGAAATAAAAGTCTCAATGAGATGTTACTTATGGCTGTGTGTGCTTCCTGTTACTCTGACACTGCACCAAGGAAGTAGATGTTGGGGCTTCATATGGAAGTTATAGAAATGCAACTTCCTATTTTATATTCAATATATGAATATATGAATACATTCAATATATATTCAATATATGAATATATATTATATTCAATCCATGTCTAAATATGGGATATTTTATTTTATTTATTTTAATTATGGGATACTTTAGACAAACATCTAGTTTCTGCCTGAGTAGAACATTTCTTCCAGGCAAGGGAGATGACCTCCTAGCATTATTTGCATGTATAAAAGAACAGTCTCTATGTTGTGATTGTCAAGATGTTCCTAATTCTATGTAAAATATTTCTAGAAAAAAATAAAGAGAAACTAAGCTTAGATAATTACCATGAATGGGGCAGAAGTCTCTTAAGACAATCTAATCACTTTGTAAATCTTTCCTCTTTTGGCTGGAAAAAGAAACTTGCAATAAAAAGTAAATAAAGTTGAGGATTCCTATTGGTCTCAAGAAAGTCACACAAATATTACTCACTTTTCATAAAAGATATATGTTAATTATCACAAATATGCAGAATGCATGATGCTTAGAACACCCTTGTGAGATATTTTAAAGACTTCCTTGCTTAATGTTATTATTTGGGCAGAAGCCACCTTAAGAGATTAAAAAAAAAAAAAAGATGTCAACACTGCCCAGGAATTTTGATTCTTGAAAATTATACATGTGGAGATTAAAGGTTGTGGGCAAAAACCAGGGTCACCTGCCCCCCAGACGTGGAGTGTCCAAAATTTCTGACAGTTCTGGGAAGGAAAATCTCACCAAGAAAGAGAGAGAGAGAGAAGTTGAAGTCGGAGTGTTAAAATTAATGTAATTGAGTACAGAAATAGATATTTCAGTTAATTATTTTTCAATCTCTTGAAAAACATATACACTGTTAGTTATTTTAAAATAACAAAAATATAAAATAAAATAACAAAAAATAGAATTTACCTTTGCTTTTGACAGGAACCTCAGATAATTTTTTTTTGATGAAGACATGGGACATAAATGAGGAAGACTGTAAGACTCCCTCAGACTAGGAGCAGGGAGCACCGGGTCCTACTGGGGAGCACTGGCTGGAGTCCTGTGGGTTACAGCTATGGTTCGTGGCAAAGATGCTTAGTGATTCTCCTAGAATCACTCCTATCCGCATTACGTTAAAATCATTCCATGGTAACAGACGAGTAACAATAGTTTATATTTAAGAAAATGATGCCATGAACTTGAGCCAGACAATCGCCTGGCCTGGAGAATGGATGGTCAAGCTGGTGGTGTTGACTCCTGTCTCCTTCTTCCCAAATACATCAAAACTATCGGCCACCTCATTCTGTTGATGGAGATAGTTCAGTTCCTCCTTCTGGGGTTTCAAAATGACTTACAGGCAGGGAACCTTTGTCCTGCTTGCCTGCTTGCCCGTCCTCTCACCCTCTCCATCACCTCTAGGAGCAGGAAAGAACAGCCAGGGGAACGGAGAGCTTGGAGTCTGCTCCGCACCCCTGCCTTGTGATGGAGACAGGTGAACTGGCCCTGGCTGGCAAGCAGAATGGTCCTTCAGTTAAAACTCATGACACGATGGAAGTTGAGTGAAGAATCCACACAACTCACTGAAGAATTTCTCATGCCTTTTCTCAAACAGGTCAGATCGCTGAAAGCAAAAGCATTTTGTCTTTCAAACAAAGATCGCTTATATTTTTTTCTTTTTTAAAATATTTTTATTGTAGTTCAATTTGCCAACATATAGCATAACACCCAGTGCTCATCCCATCATGTGCCCCCCTCAGTGCCCATCACCCAGTCACCCCAACCCCTGCCCACCTCCCCTTCCACTATACCTTGTTCATTTCTCAGAGTTATGAGTCTCTCATGTTCTGTCTCCCTTTCTGATATTTCCTACCCATTTCTTCTCCCTTCCCCTCTATTCCCTTTCACTATTATTTATATTCCCCAAATGAATGAGACCATATAATGTTTGTCCTTCTCCGATTGACTTATTTCACTCAGCATAATACCCTCCAGCTCCATCCACGTTGAAGCAAATGGTGGGTATTTGTCGTTTCTAATGGCTGAGGAATATTCCATTGTATACATAAACCACATCTTCTTTATCCATTCATCTTTCGTTGGACACCGAGGCTCCTTCCACAGTTTGGCTATCGTGGCCATTGCTGCTAGAAACATTGGGGTGCAGGTGTCCCGGCGTTTCACTGCATCTGTATCTTTGGGGTAAATCCCCAGCAGTGCAATTGCTGGGTCGTAGGGCAGGTCTATTTTTAACTCTTTGAGGAACCTGCACAGTTTTCCAGAGTGGCTGCACCAGTTCACATTCCCACCAACAGTGTAAGAGGGTTCCCCTTTCTCCACATCCTCTCCAACATTTGTGGTTTCCTGCCTTGTTAATTTGCCCCATTCTCACTGGTGTGAGGTGGTATCTCATTGTGGTTTTGATTTGTATTTCCCTGATGGCAAGTGATGCAGAGCATTTTCTCATGTGCTTTTTGGCCGTGTCTATGTCTTCCTCTGTGAGATTTCTGTTCCTGTATTTGTCCATTTCATGATTGGATGTTTTTTTTTCTTTGCTGTTGAGTTTAATAAGTTCTTTATAGATCCCTAACAAAATACCATGGACTTTCTTCAGAGAGTTGGAACAAATCATCTTAAGATTTGTGTGGAATCAGAAAAGACCCCGAATAGCCAGGGGAATATTAAAAAAAGAACAAAAAATAGCTGGGGCCTCACAATGCCAGATTTCAGGTTGTACTACAAAGCTGTGGTCATCAAGACAGTGTGGTACTGGCACAAAAACAGACACATAGATCAATGGAACAAAATAGAGAATCCAGAAGTGGACCCTCAACTTTATGGTCTACTAATATTTAACAAAGCAGAAAAGACTATCCACTAGAAAAAAAATACAGTCTCTTCAATAAATGGTGCTGAGAACATTGGACATCCACGTTCAGAAGAATGAAAGTAGGCCACTCTCTTTCATCATACACAAAGATAAACTCAAAATGGATGAAAGATCTAAATGTGAGACAAGATTCCATCAAAATCCTAGAGGAGAACACAAGCAACACCCTTTTTGAACTCGGCCACAGCAACTTCTTGCAAGATATATCCATTAAGGCAAGGGAAACAAAAGCAAAAATGAACTACTGGGACTTAATCAGGATAAGAAGCTTCTGCACAGCAAAGGACACAGTCATCAAAACTAAGACAACCTACAGAATTGGAGAAGATATTTGCAAATGACATATCAGATAAAGGGCTAGTATCCAAGATTGCTTAAATTAACAGAGAAAAACCCTTATCTGACAATGTTGTTGGATGCGAGGATGGGTGAAAATTATTCTAAAAAAGTGCATGAACTACCCAGGGTTCTGGCCATCTCTGTGCAAAGGAAAAATTTCTTTTAAGAAGGTTTTTATATATTTATTTGTTTGAGAGAGAGAGAAAGTGCCAAGAGCAGGTAGGGGAGGAGCAGAGGGAGAGGGACAAGCTGACTCCACACTGGTCTCAGGGCTCCAGGCTCTGGGAAGGGACCAGAGGCTCCATCCCAAGACCCCAAGATCCTGACCTGAGCTAAAATCAAGAGTCAGACACCTAACCGACTGAGCCACCCAGGTGCTCCAGAAGGAAAAAACTGATTAGTTAATGGATAGCTAAGCCTAAGAACCCTGTTTTGATGTCTGTGTGGGGATTATTTTACATGTTAGTAACTCCGTTAATGTGGGAGAGTGCCTCTTTCTGACTTGACATTAAAGTACCCAGATTTCTATGAAAATGCCATGACCTTTAGCAGCATAATATGATCAAAGGTATTATAAAGTGATTTGGGTTAAAAAAAAGAAGAAGAAGAAAAAGAACACATGGGCTTTTCAGAGTTTCAGAAAGGTCTCTGATTCAAGACAGTTTATTTCCATAATTCAAGTACAAAATGAAAAACACCTAATTGAGACACAAGCCTTCCTTTGGGAAAACAAACAAACATGTAAACACACACAATCACATATAATCACATATCTGCTTTCCTAATGTTTTTCTTTTCACAAATAACTATTTTAAAAGTAAAATTGTAGGCAGAATGAGACGTGTTAAGTATGAAAAAATTCTAAAGTTGTGTCATCAGTTTTCAGCTGCTCATTATTCTGACAAAGCCAAAATGTGATTACTGTTTTAAACCAGTAATTTTAATTTTTAGCAGTTAAAACAAAAGGGGAAAAAAAAGGCATGTCTGTTCTACTGTCCTGGAAATTGGCAGTACAACAACATAATCATTGAAAACTTGCCAAGCATATAGACCAGGGTTTGGGTAGTTCAAACATTTTTCTGAGAATAAAAATTGGAAAGGATAGAAAACCAGCTTTTAAATGATTTCTGTTGTCCCAATTTCTAAGCTGAGATGTAAAGAGCTAAAATATAGACCTTATATATTAAATAAAATGTGTATATTATTTTCATATATATAGAGAATATGCATATGAATGTATGTACATTTGTGTATATACGTATATATAAGTGCAGATTTCGGGAATTTTGACGTTCTCAATATAAAAGAAAATAAAAATGCAAGTTACAGAGACTGACACTTTAGTATTTTGCTTTATGGTAATTTTCTGCTTGGAATGGTGGTGGAACGTGTTTTTGTAAGATTAACTTACTTAAAATACCATATTGCTTTCCATCATGGTAATTGTGTGGTTACCACAAAAACAAAATAGAGACCACAGTAATGGTATAATTTAATCCTTACAAAACTTCAAATATTTTCATTAGAGGCAAAAATGGCCAAAATTGTTGTGACTGCAACTTTCTAAATATTCTATAGGATAAAATATGTAGTATAATCAGGTTTGTAGTAGTAGAGGATCACTACCCAGAGTGGGAAAGGAGAAAGTAAGGCAAAAGGACAAATGGATCTAATTTCAGTCTTTCCTGTGTGTGTAGTAAAATATTTGGCCTTTTTCAGAGAGGTCTGCTCTTGTCCTCAGCTCCTGAGGGGGTAATCTGTGTCATAGCTGATAGGAATATTATATGATATCTGAGCATTACTTAAATTTCAGCAAGAATAATAATTAATACTGACCCAGTTATGTGGCCATCCAAACTTATTTCCTACCTAGGGTTTTAACATCTCCCTTTCTTTTGTTGTTGTTTTAAATAATACGGATTTTTTCACATTTCAGAAATGCAGGTTTGAGATCCATAGTTATCAGCAAGAAGGCCTGAAAACATCCACTCAAACTTTTGACATGTTGAATATAATTTTACTAAGCAATCTGAAAAAAAATAATAGTGTCAAGAATTTATATAATATCAAGTTTTTGTCTGGCAACTAGTAGAAGATGATGGAGTTGAATACCCTGTCATTTCTGCAAAGTTTTCTTTTCCAGAAAGGTTATACTGCACAGTAGTTAATATCTTGGACCATAGAATTAAACTACCTGCATTTGGAAGCATGCTATACCCACTTTTCAGGGGGTATATTTGAGAAAATTACTTAATCCATAGGCTTAAGTTTTTGCCATAACACCCCACACATTTGCAGTGAAGTAAGATAACACAAAAGCTAACATATTAATGTTCTAAAAAGAGTAGCACTCAATAAACATTATTCTTTATTATTATGTAGGAATAAAAATGTATATTATACAATTAATATTAAATATGGGTGTCTGATACAGAAAATAGAAAAAGGAACAAGCAGATAAAACAAAACAAAACAAAAACCTTAGTTTGTTTTTCCTGAAATATATTTGACTATTTCTAAGGTACAACACAGTGTCAAGCAGAGAAGTGTATTTTTGAATTATTAAATTCCACAAGGAGACACGGCAAAGGATTCTCACATTAAACAGAAAGCTTGCCAGCACATTTCAAGAGTCAATTTTTTAAGCAATAATCTGTGTCTATCTCTCACTGGTCTGATTGTCAGGAATATAGTAGAGGGGGGTTTATCACGAGATATTCTATTCTCTTCATTTCCTTCCCTTCCTCTCTCTACTGCTAAAAGATTGATCACCAGAGGAGAATAAGAAGGAGATATCCCACAACACAGAAATCACATAAATATTTTAAGTAAAATATTTTAAAGCATTACCTTAAATATCCAGTCATCAATACAGACATGGATTTATATTTTAGCACTAATACATAATAAATGGGTATCACTGGGCAAATAAATAGATTATAGAAGTCTTGGGATCTACATCTGTTGGAGAAAATACAAGGTCATTGAAGAGATTAAATTATATAATCAACCTGAAGCACTTAGAATATTACTTGCTGTACAGAAATTGCTCAATGGCTTTCTGTAGCTATTCTTATGATCACCACAAAAGTTATTGTAAAATGCAGATGTGCCTTTTAAAGGAATAATAAATTAGATAGCTGTCATCAGGAGAAGTATTTTTCAATTAAACAAATTTTTATTTCAACTGTACAGTATAATTCAATCACCACCAAATTCCTTATCTCTTTAATCAAAGAGAAGACATGAAATTGGATTATAATAAATTATTCCAATTCTTTACCCATTTCTCTATTCCTGTTCTTTGCCAGGAGACTTCACAGTAGTGTTAGTAATCAAGAGGTTTGAGGGAATGCCCTCCTACTCACCTTCTGTATCATCCATATGACTTGCTATGGCTAGTAAAAGGGTAGCATCTGATTCAAGTAGAGCTTTGGAATGTGCTTATGAATTTGGATATTCCCACCTCAGCTTGTATCACTGCCCTTAGAGAAGCATGTCTACCCTGAGTAGCCTGAGTTCACAGGAAAAGGATAAGACACCTAAAATAACACTGTACAGTAATTACAAAAATAAATTGTTTAAAACATTACAAAATAAAGAATACACACACGCACACATATTTTTTGAAGATAAGCTACACATAGAATAAAACAACACTTGTCAAGCTAGAAGAAGAGGAGCTACCCCCATTGACCAAGTTGTGAAAAATAAATGTCCGCTGTTTTATGACACTGAGATTTTAAATTTATTTTCTAATGCAGTTGACTAATATGCATATATTCTACTGATGACAGCTATCTAATTTATTATTCCTTTAAAAAGTACATCTGCATTTTATAATAACTTTTGTGGTGATCATAAGAATAGCTAAAGAAAGTCATTGAGCAATTTCTGTATAGCAAGTAATATCCTAAGTGCTTCAGGTTGGTTATACAATTTAATATCTTCAATTATGTATTATATATATTATATATATATATATATATATATTCCTTAGGCTGCCAATGCAAATCTTCACAAATATAAATCTATTTGTTAAAAAAGCAAGCACAAATCTGCAATCCTAGCACTTGCCTGACAGTTATTCCTTCAAACATATAATATTAAAATATAAAATGAAATGAAAGTTTCAAATCCCCTCTTGAATCTGCCAATCTTAAAATGTGTATACACGCGCGCACGCACACACACACACACACACACACACACAGCATCTCTAAAGCCTGCCTAAAGCAGTAACACTTATCGGAATGCAAATAATCACTAAAGGAGATATTGAAGAAGTTCTTGATTTTAATTATCTCTGCTGGAAATTGTTTCAAACTTTTATAGAATAACTTGATTTGGCAAAAATTGGGTGAATATGGAGATTCAACGAATAATGAAATTTTTCTAAAGCAAGAGGTGGGAAACAAATGCTTATTCCTTCTTTTTTTCTATATCACAGGAACTAAAAACATATATTTGAGAGAAAAAGGAATATTAGACTTAATGCCATATCTCTTCTAAACACATGCAGCGGCAAATTCCCACATCATCTTTTTTTAGCATGTTCAAATATTTATATTTTGTTTTCCACTTTGACGAAGGTAATTTATGATATTCCATAAGAATATATATGGCTGTTATGCTAAGCCAAATAGGTCAATCAGAGAAAGACAATCATCATATGATCTCATTCATATGTGGAATTTAAGAAACAAAACAGGGGATCAAAGGGGAAGAGAGGGAAAAATAAAACAAGACAAAATCAGAGAGGGAAACAAACTATAACAGACTGTTAACCATAGGAAACAAACTGTGGGTTGCTGTAGGGGTGGTGGATGGGCAGAAGGGGTAACTGGGTGATGGGTATTAAACAGGGCATGTGATGGAATGAGCACTGGGTATTACATAAGACTGACGAATCACTCCTCTCTCCGAAACTAATAATACATTATCTGTTAACTAATTGAATATAAATAAAAAAGAGTATAAGATGGTCATAACCAAAACAAAAAATCAACTGAATTTGACATTTTCTAGAATAATAAATGTGAATGCAGGAAATATTAAACAATACTAGAATTTTTTGAATTTCTTCGTATTGTAGTTTGAAAACATACATGAA
Organism: Canis aureus; assembly: GCF_053574225.1. Taxonomy (NCBI): domain Eukaryota; kingdom Metazoa; phylum Chordata; class Mammalia; order Carnivora; family Canidae; genus Canis; species Canis aureus. Next base: position 85,666,827 of record NC_135614.1, on the reverse strand, counting down.
TGCCAAAGAGAAATCCTCAGGATGATTTGTTGCACCACTTAGTTGCCTCCTGTGCATGGTAAAATTACTGAGTTTCTTTAATAGTAGCTTCCCCTGAGATAGTAAGGTTAAGATCAATCCATTCCCCAAGTTTAATTCAATCCCGATGTTTGTATTCAGAAAAATACATTAAAAAAAAGTCAATAGTACTTTGATAGGCTGAATAGTGCACACCCCCTGCCAAAAGATAGGAACCTCTTACTCTCTGGAACCTGTGACTATATTATGTTACATGGCACAAGGGATTAAGGTTGAAGATAAAATTAAGGTTGCTAATCAATTAGCTTTAAAGTAGGGCGACTATGCTGGATTACCCGGATGGGTTCAGTGTGTTCACAAGGGTTCTCCAAAGATGGAAGAGGGAGGCAGGACAGTCGGTATCGGAAGAATGCAATGTGAGAAAGAATTAACTGGCCACCACCGTTGGCTTTCATGATGGGACTAGCCCATGACCCATAGAATTCAGCTGGCTCTGGACGCTGGAAAAGGTCAGAAAGGGCATGCTACTGTGGAGCCTCCAGAAATACATGCAGCTCTGTGCACATCTTGGTTTTAGCCATGTGAGACTCATGTGGGGCCTCTGCCCTCTGGAAATGTAAAGGAATACATTTGTGTTGTTTTAAACCACAGATGGCGGTGATTTCTTGTAGCAGCAATAGAAAATTAATACAGTATTGATCAAATGGAGATATCTCCCCAAGCACGGTATGATTCAGAGAGTTGCTTGTGCTTGAGTAGAACAACAGGCATGGAGAAATCTCTGTGGCACCATCTTCCTGATAAAAAATTTTTAAAGCAGCCCAGAGTCTGACAAAATGGGAACGTCTTGCCAAATCATTGGAATCATTCTCTTCCTTAGAAAGATGCAGTGGCTTTTAACATCAAAGATCAGTGGCATTTTAGTACTGTAAGTAGATTAAAGTTTTTCCCTTAGGAGAGTAACACTAGGGAACTTAAGATATCGATCAAATTCTAAGAGCTTGGATTGTTGATTTTTATAGAACATTCTCAGATAATCCGGATGGCACGAAATATAGGAGCTCAAAACTGGACATATCATTTTAAGTTTTGTTTTTTTTGTTTTTGTTTTTTGTCTTTAAAGATAACATAATAGTGATAATACCTTACACTTCCAGCTTTTCTAAGATTCTGTTGTTGTTCCAATAACCCTAAATTCCACATGAGTTATTGGAGTTCACTGACTGTATACAGACATATTTGTATGCCTATGTGACTGTGTATGCGTAAGTGTGTTTTTGGGTGGGAGTAGAGACACAGGCAGGTTGGCTACTGCTAAAAGTAATAAATAACAGAATGGAAAGCAGTTTCCCAGTGACTAAGAGGTGGAATAAGTACTTCCAGAGATGGAGTCTTGAATGTGAAGAAGGAGAATAGAAGAGGCTGCAGGTATGGGAGATAATTTCAACCCTGGTTGGGCCAAATCCCACAGGAACAGTGATAGGACCCCTGGATAATATTTAGGAGACCAAGGCCATATAGCTCATCATTATTTTTTGTCTTGATCTCTGGAAAAAAAAATTAACAAGCCATTAATGGCTTTCATGATAGAGAGGAGGCATGACCCATAGAATTCAGGAATCTTCCAGAAGGTAGACTCACTGTGGACCTTCAGTGAAATAACCCAGCTGCAGATAGAATCAATACTGGCTACATAATGTGCAAAGCCTAGTTCCAAACAAAATATTTTTTGCTGTTGTAAGAAATTACCACAACCTAAGGTGTAAAATAATAATCTCTGTTCAAAAATCACTAAGAATTTGAAGACAGAGCAGTCCACTAAAACAAGTGTGAGGCTCTTCTGAGCATTGGGCCCTTTGGACGGTCATACCCATGAAGGTCGCACCCCCATGAAGCTGTCCCTGAGGGGAATGGTGTTAGGCGGATCTAGACTGAGGCTGATTAAACTTGGAATTGTTGCCTCTCCTACCTCTACTATGTTCCTTTCCTTCCCCTGTGGGACCCGGGAGCGAGTCCATGGGTTCCTACCTATGACACTGGAGGTAGGAAGATACTGAGAATGGAGAGGTGTTTGCTTTATTTCCAAAGGGCGCCATTGTAGTGTGAAGTGGCTGTAACCACAGCTGATTCTCCAGTAGGAGAGCCCCAGGCAGATGCAGGGGTGTGCTGAGCCCCAGAGGGAAAGGATCAATAATGAGCCTGCAGCAGCTGGAGGACGAATTGCCCGCCCCAGCCTTTCCATGACCTTATATGCCAGCACACTCTCACAGCTATCAACACTGAAGACAGAAGAGAGGTGACCGCCCCCAGCTGACCTTCTCACCCCACCGTAAAATAATGCCCAAAGATCTTTTCCCATAGGAAGAGGGAAAGGGGAGTGAGTGGGTGGGTGTGGGTGTGGGAGGATGAATTTCATTGAGGGTTTGCTGAACACAAATAAATTTTAAGCCAGAATTCTGCATATAGTTAGACCTGGAGACACTGAGTTTTTGGCTACTATAAAACATGGGTGTGAAATCAATTTGGTCAAAGAAAATGAAAATTGCATGTTTGTATACATGAAACTTAAAAACCATAAAATGTAGATGTTCATGTTGTTGAAAATATAAAATAATCATAATCACTCTAATATATTTATGAATTAAGTAAATATTCTATTTTTAGCTTTTGTTATTTGCTAAAATAATATCAAAGAGTCATCATGTTTGAAAAGAGAAAAACTGAGTAAAATATTTTTCTTTCATATTTTAGGAACAATAGATTATACTTGCGTATGGATGTACCATTTACTATATATTTTAACGATATTTTTAACTTCTTTGTTGTGCTGCCTAATAAAGGCTTGTGGAATCTAAATGGGTAATCAGAAAGTCCTCAGACAACAGAAAGTAAGATGATGGGTAAAATTCAACAAATATCCTCCTCGAATCAATGCTTGTAATTTCAGGCAAGTACAGGACCAAAGGAAACTAAAACTAACGTTGTACGAAGGTTTGATGCTTTATCTGCAAAATACAGATCTCCCAGAAATCAAAGTATAAGATCTTTGCAGTTGCCTAGGGAAGGGCAAATAAGCACTGAGTTCATTCCAAGTGGGACAAACTGAACGCCAGAGTTCCACATACAGATGGGACCCTTGAGATGTCATTGCAAAGGTAAATAGAACAGAGGCCTAATAAAAAAGAGGATGCCAAAAAGTGGGAGTCTCTTCTTTTCCGTGCTTCAGAACTCAAAATCACTCACAGAGGCTTCTACAGAAATATACGCCCCAAGAAGGACCTGGTGTCCCCGAGGTGAAAACTTTCACATTAAAGGATATTGATGCAGGATTTCTAGATTGATAGTGAAGAACCCAGCAGACCTTCTCCCCAGCAAAACATTGATTATTTATTTACTTATTTATGTATTTATTTATTTATTTATTTATTTATTTATTTATTTTTATTATTTATTTATATAAAATATACTGATTTAACTTTCTGGCAATTGACCTCAGGAGAAACATTATTTTTTAAAAAAATCTACTAAGTCTTGGTCAGTAAGTCTGTCAGCTACAACGTAGTCCCTGTCCACTTGTGCATATTATCCAATCTGAACTCCACATGCTGTAATCTGGGTGGTTCCGTCAGCTGGGAATCTGCCTTCGGCTCAGGTCATGATCCTGGGGGTCCTAGGATCGAGTCCCACACCAGGCTCCCCAGTCTGCAAAGAATCTGCTTCTCCCTCTGCCTTCCCACCTGCACTTGTGCTCATGCCATGCTCACTTGTTCTCTCTCTATCTCTTCCCACCATATCTGTGCTCATGCTCACTTGTTCTCTCTCTCTGTTTCATAAATAAATAATATATTTAAAAAAAATTCTCTCAGGGGCACCTGGGTGGCTCAGTGTTTGAGCATCTGTCTTCGGCTCAGGGCGTGACCCCAAGGGCCTGGGATCAAGTCCTGCATCGGGCTCCCCGCAGGGAGTGTGCTTCTCCCTCTGCCTGTGTCTCTCCCCCTCTGTGTCTCTCATGAATAAATAAATAAATAGAATCTTAAAAAATAAATAAATAAATACATTTAAAAATTTTCTGCAAACCCTCATGCATTGCTGATAGAAATGGAAAATTTAAAAAGAAAATAAAAAATGTTCTAGTCTCGTTTCCAGCAAGAGACTAGAGCTACCCTACGAGTGACAGACAGCTGGCCCCTCTTACCCTCTCTCAGGCCATAGCTCTGCTCCAGTCCCTGTGGTAGAAAATCTATCCAAATGCTCTCTTTCCCACTCAGGCTGTATTAGCAGAGGAGAAGCTCCGACTCCAAGCCAGAAGGGCGAGAGTCCTGGAGCGCTGACCGACCCTACCCCAGCTCCCTTGTAGGGAGCACTTCTCACACTGGGAAGGGCAGTCTGATGAGGTGAGGGTCCTCTTCACCCTCCTAATAGTCCCTCGACATTGAGCACGGGTATCTCTCCAGAAGTGGGTCAGCAGGATGAAGAGATCACAACTCGGCCAGAGGTGACTTTGGAGCACAGTCTGAAGAACGCTCTGCCTACGGACGTTGTCGAGAACCAGGAGAGCTTGCTGAAGAGTAAGTATGAAGTAGCCTCCGAATAGTAGGGGCAGCAAGTGAGAGGACAGGGCAGCCAAGTCCATCAGAGAGAACCTGGACAGGCAAGGGGAAACAGCGCTGGGTGGGATCAAAGGGGCCCCCGCCTCTGGGGTTTGGGGAAACTGTGCATGGTGTAGGCTGTCCCCATAAGCAAGCAGTAAGCAGCAAGCAGAGTAGGACAGCAGGTGGACCAGAAAGCACTTCCCGGGCACAGACCCCAGAGGCCTTGAGCAGAACCACTAAGAAAACAATCTCTGAACAATACATGTCTCTTAATCCAAGAATAGCTCTTAGAAAGCCAGACTTAAAATTGCACATATACCTGGCAGTGAGATGGTGCACGCTCAGGGTTTCACCAAAGGAGCGATCGGAGAGCGAATGTCCAAGCTCGAGGTCACTATCTGAACATGAAACAAAAACAGCAACTCCCTGGACAGAGGTAGTGGCCTCTAAGCCACGCAACCAACCAAAGGTAAAGAATAAAAATCTTAACAGACTAAAGCTTTGACCAACAGGGAGTGTATGCTAACCCAGTGGTGACACCCTAAGCAGCCCCTTTAAAAGATAAGAACAAGAAAAAAAAAATTAAAAAATAAAAAATCTAAACAGGGAGATCAGAGACAGCTCTCAGCAAGGGGAATAGACTTCCCAGAGGTAGTTCGACCAAGTCATTGAAAATAATTAATTAAATTATTAAAAAGCAACAACAACATCGACCAAAGATGTTGGCTACCAGAAGTTGACTTGGGAAATAAGTGGGCGCCCTGCCAGAGACCACACAGCGAGTGACCTGGTGGAGGCAGGGCAGCCTCGCTGCCACCATCCCACCCCCACTCCACTCACAGCCCTATACTACCCTCAGCAAAAGAGTCTATTTCCACCAAAATGATGAGGGCACAATTGGCTGGACACGCATAGTAGGTGACTTCAGTTTATTGACCACCTTCCCATCCAAAGAAAAAGCATCAGGCCCAAAATGACAACTTCCTAGAAGAAATGTTGGAGGAAAAATCATTCTCAGCCTCTAAGAATCCAAGCTTGAGGGAAAAATAAAAATGTTGAATAAACAAGAGCAGGGAACCCAACACGAACAGACCTTTAGCGAAGGATTTTTATTTTTTTTACATGATCCCTTTCAGGAAGTAGGTGTAGATCCTCCCGTGATGCATCAGAAGGATTGATGAGGCCAGAAATGGATACAATTGGCAGGGAATCTAAACAAGTGTCAATAATAAATAATAAATCTGATACTGGAGGTTTGGGGGGAAGATGGAAATAAGACGCAGGACACAATGCCATGTTAGAAGAAAGATGGCCTCAAAGACATGAAATATAAATGATATTTCTCACACGGAGAGCAGAGACTCTTTCTTGTGGGGTCGGTTCAGTCAAATGTACATGTTAACCTTTTAAGTATGAAACTGAACATTTAAAATGGAACGTGCAGTTTCATACTAGTAAAGAGTAAAAGGAAAATGGAAAATCGAAATCCAGACAAAACTTAATCACGATAAGAAAGGAAGCTCAACTCTGTAATCATGTAACTAACTGTATGAAATGCAGGTTTTATGCACCTGTAGCAGCATGAGTCATGGAACGTTTGGAAGGTCAACGATGCCTCCATGGCCTGATTATTTGAATCACGCATCATCGGCCTATGCCCGGGTTTGTGAAAATAAAGCCAAAAGGACCTGAATTAGCAATAAATTATGTATCAGAACCAACTTAATTTTGTTTGCTGCAGACACAGAATACCTATGGCTTTAGTCAGGTGTTTCTTGAAGCTGGTTTTCCACTTTAGGGAAAGTTATACGTTGATTTTGACTCTTTGGAAGATGAATTGCAATTAGTATTTGATGACTCACTGACCCCCACCCCCCCTGCAAAGAATTCATTAAGCCGACGGTACAGTGAAACTTAAGGCATAATTCAGTTCATATCGTTCCAATTTGACTCACCCTATTTAAAACCGTGACCCACTTAAAGATGATTGAGAAATGTCTAACAGAGCCATTCACTTTCCTTATTTACTCTCAGAAGAATTGAGAATGACACAGAAAAAAAAAAAAAAGCGTGCACAATTTTTCAATGGCCCTAAAAATTTCCATTGAAAATCACGAAGCCCAATCACCAGAAATCCCTTTTCTGAATGTGACTGGAATCGATAGAGCATTTCCCTCAGATGCTGGTGGATGCTAACTGCCGTGGCGATTGCGATGCTCTGATTGTACTAAGCTGTTTTGGACCTCACAGACTTTATCAGATCTCCCCACAAGCTACATGTTTTATAATCAAGAAACAAAATATCTTGACCCATATTATCCATATAATAAACCCGTGCTTTCTAGGTTATGTTCTAATTACCCAGATTTTTGAAATTGAAACTTTGCTCACAGTATTTTATCTTTGGCTATTAAGCAGAGCTATAATACGGGGGGGGGGGGGAGGGGAGGATCTATTTTGAGAATTTTGAGAATTCGTTTTTTGTTTTCCCTATATAATATGGTCATATTTCTATGTTTTTTTTTCCATATATAGCAGGGACTTTTTTGGTATTTCTTCATTAACTTTTAAAATTCTCTTGCATGTACACTGCTAGTATGTTCAATGTAGTGACACTAGGAGGCTGACCAACAAAAAAGAAACAAAAGGAAAACCAGTATGGTTCTGGCTTAATTTCCAGCTACAGAAAAGAAGAATGACAGTTCCACACGCTTCTAGTAGGTCCTTACAGGCCCAATGTGACATTTTGATAGGCTTGCCCACCAAATCTGCCTTGGGACCCAAAGGCACGTTCATACTCTTGCTCTCCTGGCGAAGGTTTCAGAAGACAGACTTATTAATCCAAAGCCACGATTGCCATTTTATGACCTGCTCCTGGACTCTGATTTGGGATAGGTCACGAGGGGACACGCACTGGCAAAAGCAAGGCATAGCCTCCTGTTCACCAGCGGCGGAAACTACCTGGAGCACAGCGCGGGCTCACTTCATCAGGAGGGAAAGTGAGCTCCTGCAAGTCTGACCTCACATGGCTTCCGCAGCAAGGAGGCTTCTTGCCAAGCAAGAGAAGAACGAGGGAGAAAGGCAGGTGCAGAGGGTCTGACCGCCCTGCTGACATTCCCAGCCTGTGGACTTGTATCCACAGTGTCACCTCCTGGTGACCACGAGCTCTTGTACCACCATGTGTCACGTCCAGGCTCCAGTAACAACAGGGTCGAAGGACAGGGCTTTGTGGTTTTCTACTGGCATGTGATGAATTAGCAAAAATGTAAAGGCTTAAAAATTATTTACTATTCCCACTATATTATAATTATTATAAAAATAATGGCTTATTCCTCAGGACCCTGAAATCCATGTTAAGCTCAACTGAAAAGATCTGCTGTCCTTGAAAACTGGAGGTGGGTCAGCTGGAGGCTTGCCTGGACGATACTTTCTTTCTCTGTCTCTGTCTCTGTCTCTGTCTCTGTCTCTCTCCCCTCCCCGCCCCACCCCTGCCATCCACGGGATCCAACCACTTTATCTCTTCCCCCTGATAGAAGAGACCTTCATGTAGTCATTGAGGTCTTCCAGGAGCACAAGCGCAGGTCTTCTAAGGCTTTCAGCCTGCTATCAGTTCTAGCACTTTCTACTCCAAAAAGCAACTCCAAGCCCATCTCAGATTCCAAAGAAGGAGATTCTGCAAGAATCTAACACCCCTGAAAGCAGAGTTCGTGAGAAGCTATCATTCAACGTGTAATCATGGTCTATGCCATCTGGCCCCTAACTATTTCTATTTCTTCTATCCCCCCACTCCCCGCCCCCAACAACCACATGCCCCATTCCACCACCCAATCCTGAGCAGGTTTGAGAACTGGGATTTCATCACGTCCACTTGGCCATAAGGACCGTCAGCTGTTGGAGAACTCCATCTGAAGTCCTTTAAACTAAGGAGACAAGGTAACTCACACCCATGCACCTATGCAGTGTGCAACATTGACACTAGGGCAAGAAGACCAAGACACTTCCCACAGGGAGAGAAGAGACACAGAGTAGGGATCTATCGCTTATAATTCTGAAATCCAATCGGTCAACATTGCCAGTTGCTTGATTAGGGCCCAACCCCATCCCAGGTGTCTTGAACACTCCGAGTCATCTCTCTTTTTTCATAAAAAAGCTTCCACTTTTTCAACTTGTTTCTTGCCTGAGAAATGTGGGGACATTGAAGCCTCTTTAATTTGGGATTTTTTTTTATTTCTATTTTTTTCCCTTAAACTTACATAATTCCTTTACAAGATTATGTATTGTTTAGGTCTCAATTAATAATTCACTCCAGAGATGCCTGGGTGGCTCAGCGGCTGAGCATCTACCTTTGGTTAAGGGCGTGACCCCAGGGTCCTGGGATCAAGTCCCACATGGGGCTCCCTGCAGGGAGCCTGCTTCTCCCTCTGCCTGTGTCTCTGCCTCTCTCTCTCTGTCTCTCATGAATAAATAAATAAAATATTTAAAAATAATAATAAATTCACCGCATTACACAAAAGCAACACCTTTCTCTTTCCAAGTCATGCACCTCCTGAGAATCAAGGTGCTGTGGTACAGTGCCATCAAGATTCTCAGGTAACTATTATCTCTCAGGGTGTGTCCACGATGAACACCTTTAAGAATTTTGTGAGTCATTTTTTCTTATTGAGAGTGTCTATGAAGCATCCAGTTGGCATTTTCTGATTGACAACAAAGACCCAAAGACCCATGCCTTGACTTGAAGCTACCTCCAATGGCAGGGCCCTGGATTCAATAATGGCATTTCTTACTTCAAGACTCTTTTGTCAAGACAGACTGCGGGTGAGAAACAGTTTATTTTTGAACCCAGTAGGCCCTGGTTTCTTCATGTTTCCTCTAAATTATGCCTTAAAAATGAATGTTTCCTTCTTGGGCTCATCTCACTCCTTTAGTATTTAATTTTGGGTAGTGAAAAGAAGCCAGTTGGTACTTCCAACATTCTGTCTGGAAACTGTATAGTCACATCCACTGGTTCAATCTGAGGACTTTCTGTCTTCAACATTAATGCAGGAACCAGTTTTGCTGATTATTCTGCACTTAGCTCAGGTCCACTTAATTAGGGTCTGCAATAGCAATTTTCTCACTGTCTTTTCAGAATTTATTAGCTGTTTTCATGAGGCTTTTCAGACCCCTGCTCGCTGCCCAGTTTCAAAACCAACGCCACATAATGTCAGGTTTCTGTTGCAGAAGCATCTCCCTTCCAGGGACCGATTTTTCTATTGTGATGATCTCTTACAGAGAAGCACACCATACCAACATTTGATGACTTAAAATAACAACCATTTTATGATTTTTCACAATTAGGTAATACTGGCAGGGCTCCTGGGCAGTTATTCTTCTTGTCTTGCCAGTGGTCACCGGAGTGGCTGCATTGCTCTTGCCAGTTGCAGGGATTAGGCTCTCTTGCCGCGCAATCTCGCGTCCTCTCCTTTTCCACGTGAGTCTTCTGATTGCTTTCTCCATGGGGATTCTTCATCAGAGTTGGAGGACCTCTTACCGGTGGTTTGATTTCCCTCAAGCAGAAAAACAGAAGCTGACAGGAATTCGTATGGCTCAAGCCATGAGCTGGCACTATATTATTTTTATCTCATTCCATCGGTTAATACAAGTTCTGGGGTCAGCCCACATCCAGGCAGGAGGAACTAAATGAGTCACAAATATCAGGACATATGGTCCATATAGGTGGAAATCGCAGGCAACATCTAATCAGAGGCAAACCCTACTGTTCACCAGTACTGGGAACCCTAAACATCACGCACCACTGCCACATTATGTCGAGAAGGAATGCAATCTAGCAAAAGTCAAGTAACAATAGTTAAATGAAAAGTTTACCTTATGTAACAGGAAAGGGCCAGAGGAAGATAGTATAGGCTTGGTGTAGAGCCTCGGTGATAATCCCTGGACCCAGTTTCTTTGTCTTTCCATTTGGTGATTCTCAGCAAGTGGACTTTCATCTTCACTCCCGCCACCTAATGATTGCCGTAAGGCTGATTTATCTTCGTGTATCAAGCCTTTATTCCAGCTGGAAAAGCTGTAAATGGGACAAAATGGTTCTGTGAGCCACGTTGTTTTCATCCGAAAAGCAAAACCAGGAGACTTCTACTTACTTTTCACTGAGCAGTTGTATCATATGGCTACTCCCAGCAGTTCGGGAGATCACGCAGGCTGGGAAGATATTGATCATTTTCTGTCAAAAGTAAAAAATAAAAACAACAACAACAATAACAACAACACCTTTGATGAATAAACTGTTTGGTATACAAAACCTGTAACTTAAGGGAAAGAAATTTCCAAGGAGTGCCTGTTGGCTGCTCATTCTTCAGTTCCTTCTGTGAAAGTATGTAAAATAATTATAATACGGGGGGGAGATAATCAGCATGCAAAGAGAGGCAGAAGGGGATACAGCTCTGATAACAAATGCTCAGTCTATACCCTCTTATCTAAATTGCCTGAGTTCTCAGTAATCTGAGGTCTTACAATGTTGGAAAAATCAACTACGCTGTAGTCCAAATAATGGGAGAAATAACTTCCATTTAGTGCCCTTAACAAGAACCTCCCATTAAATGTTCTCCGAGAGGTAATGTGAGATAGCTCAAGAGCAAAGATCAGATAAAATGTGCTGCATTTACACCAGGAGCAACCTATCAGCTCTCACCCAAATGGGTTACGTTTTTCTGTCCAGGTTCATGGCCATCCCAATAGAGACTATTATTTCTCAACCGCCTTGTGGCCAAGTGTGCCGTGTGACTAAGTCCTTAGTAAAGGGAAATAAGTAGAAGCAACATGAGCAACATCAAATGCATCTTAAGTACGATTGCCTGTGACTTTCTCTTTCTTTTACCTTGTTCCCAAACGGAGATGGTGATGACCCCACAACATCCATAGCTCTGCATTGTAGATGGTAGAGCCAGTTTGTTGGGCTTCTGGACTACTTTATGGAACACCGACTCCTTGGACTCATAATGCGAATGGGGGATGCACTTGTCTTGTGTGTAGTCACAGAAACTGTGAGGCTTATTAGCTGTAGCAACTTAAGCTTTACTCTAGGCAATAAAGAATTGATATATTCTAGAGGCTTGCTGCCTGACATAAATACCAAAAAAAAAAAAAAAAATGTGGACTTGACACCGCTGTCAGGGTGAAGGTACACTATTTATTCACAATGTCACCTCTGGTAACTGGGGGAGCGAAATACTTGCCTAAAGAGACTACGGCTCTCAGAGAAGCTGCTGGAATGAGGCAAAGTATTACCATGTGTTAGCTGTTTATTGCCGCATTTAGCTGGTTTATTTCAAGAATTAATGACCTCAAGCAAGAACTAGACAATTTCCAAGCAGAGAATGAAGAGAATAGAAAGAGTTCAGAAATGTGGGATCTGATAGGGTTGGGAAAGCCAATTGCTTTAGTGTCCCAACAGTAGGAGAGAGCCCTGCTGCTCAAGGCCTTTCCGAACGGTGCCCATAAAGAATTCTCAGCCCAACAAATGAATCTATAGATGATCGGTGCCCATGATCAGATTAAGGGTGTTGCTTCCCAAGGGAGCTTATTGTTTCATATGGTTTCACGTTTTCAAAAGAGCCATCGTTAAAATGAGAGTGCATGATGCTCGCTGAACAAGAAAGCCCCTCACGTGAACAGGTTTAATACTTATTTCCAGAAAATAGCCTTAGATGTGGTTTCAAGAACATGGAAATAGCTGGGGGCAATTAGACCAGAAGCTTACTGAGCTTTTTAAGGAATTGTTTTACCAAGAAAATCATGTTTTGTCTTCAAAAAAAAAAAAAAATTCTCTAGCGCCCAAATCAGTAGGAGCAGAAGCAGGCTCTAAAAACCACTGAGCTCCTGAGAAAAGCAATCTCTTTAATATCCATGCAGATGTGGCCAGGGAGGAGATACAACAAGAACACATTTTTCAGAGGAAAAACCAAGGGCCCCAAAGGACAGAGCACAGGAAATTCTTTCCAATAAGCAGAAATGAGTTCTGAGAAAGAAATTTACTCCACTCATAGGACAGGGAGTCCCTGCAGTTCTTACCTAACAAAATATTATTGCTCTGACTAGTGACTGCCTAGCCATTCTTTCCTTTTCCAAATGGAAGATTTTATTATAATAATGGTATATATATATTTTTTTTACTTCAAGTAAGCCATACAGTTGTTATGAGTGATAGGTATTTGATGAGAGGACTGTACTCGAATATCTCAGTATCTCATGAAGGGTGTGATGTCTTCTAACATTTCAGTGAAGGATGTGCACGGATACTTGCGTGGCAGGTTGTGACAGAGACTGTTACCTATTCCTCTTTTTCCTGCTAACTACCCCTCACCTAGGGTTTTAGCTGGCATGTGTCACCTAGGTATGAATATTTTACTAAATTCTAGCTAAAGGGATATGTGCAGATGCGAATTATCTTCCCCCCCCTCCAAAAAAGAAGTTGTTTGCTCATCACATTCTCTTCCCCTTCTGTTGGATCTGTTAGATTGGATCTTTCACATATATGGATAAATGACCCATTGCTCGGGCTCCTTTTATAGTTTGATTAGCAATTTTCCCAAAGCTTGCCAGACTCTGTTCCCTCCTTATGAATCTGATTTGAGAAGTATGGTTATCCTGACTGAAGGAGTATGAAAGAAGTAATAGGATATGAACTCTTTTTTAAAAAAGGAAGAAAGAGGGGACGCTGGGTGGTGCAGTGATTGAGCATCTGCCTTTCTGCTCAGGTCGTGATCTCCGAGGCCTGGGATCAAGTCCTGCAGCATCAGATTCCTTGCAGGGGAGCCTGCTTCTTCCTCTGCCTTGTGTCTCTGTGTCTCTAAAGAATAAATAAGTAAAATCAGAGAGAGAAAGAGAGAGAGAGAGAGATTGCTTCCATTTAGCTTTGGTTCTATGTCTGGATGTTCCAGTTTTACAGCCTAACTACTCTGTGTGAGGAAGTTCATACCACATGGAAAGATCATGCATTGCTGTTCTTTACAATAGTCCTTTTTTTTTTTTTTTTTAAGATGTTATTTACTTATTCATGGGAGACACAGAGAGAGGCAGAGACACAGGCAGAGGGAGAAGCAGGCTCCCTGTGGGGAGCCAGATGCAGGACTTGATCCCAGGACCCCGGGATAATGCCTTGAGCCAAAGGCAGACTCAACCATTGAGCCACCCAAGCGTCACTCTTTTCTTTCTTTTTTTTCCCCTCTTTTCAACAGTCCTAGTCAAGTTCTCAGAGGACAGTCTGTATTAATTGCCAGTTATGCATATGAATAAAATTTCAGATAATTCAAGACCCTCACAAGGCATTGTTGGACTAAGAAAGAAAGGAATTTGAAAGTTGTATGACTCTGAAGAACACAAATGCTTATTACTTTGGATTATCTCCTTTCCCTTGAATTTTAGGAGTAAGAAATAAGTGTCTATCATTTTGGATCCATTTGCTTTTGAGATATTAAATGGAGTGTTAAGAGGAAGACTGAAGGTTTCATAGCCTGACTGTTGCTGACGAAGGTTTGGGAAACAGTTTTTGCCCATAATCTATACCCCATGGTTTAAAATGATCATTGGGTTAGTTAGCAACTCTTCATTCACAAATTCATCCATTCACCAAGTATTTGTTGACACCTTGCTACATTCCACATAAATTCTTGCTGCTGTAGATGTAGATCACAAGTCAGATGTGATCTATGTCCTTGTGTTTGTCTCCTATTGCTGCTATAATAAATTACCGTAAACTTAGTGGCTTAAATAAACACAAATTTATTCTCTTATAATTCTGGCATTTACAGTTCAAAAATCAAGAGGTTGATTGGTTGGATTCCTTCTGGAGGCTTAGACTGTAATTTCACTTCCTTGCCTTTTGCATCTTTTAGAGGCTGCCTATATTCCTTACTCAAAATTATATCACCCAACCTCTGGTTCTGTTTGTTGCCACTTCTTTATTTTCCCCCTTTGATCTCCTGCCCCCATCTTAAAGGATCCTGCGATTACATCAGGGCCACCTCAATAATCCAAGATGATCTATCTCCAGATCCCTCACTGAATAATATCTGAAAAGTCCCTTTTGCCATATAAGTTATTCACAAATTTCAGGGATTCAAACACAGAAATGTTTTGGAATCCATTATTTGAACTAGTCTCCATAGAATATACATTTTCTTTAGGAATGTTGAAGCCATTTTATTGGGGGTTAATGGGTTACAAAATTTACTTCATAACTGTTCTTTTATATTAATGCTCTTTTAGTCCATTTTCTTTCTGAAAAGACTCAATAAGTATTTTTTTGGTTGGCTCTTCTGGATACGAACTTTTTTTTTTTTTTTTTTTTTTTTATGATAGTCACACAGAGACACAGAGAGAGGCAGAGACACAGGCAGGCTCCATGCACCGGGAGCTCGACGTGGGATTCGATCCCGGGTCTCCAGGATCGCGCCCTGGGCCAAAGGCAGGCGCCAAACCGCTGCGCCACCCAGGGATCCCTTCTGGATACAAACTTTACATAGGTAAGGTAGTTGTCCATTCTCCATTCCTTCCTTTATTAAAATATTTATTTGATACAGCACATAGATCTTTTCTTTCTTTTTCTTTCTTTCTTTCTTTCTTTCTTTCTTTCTTTCTTTCTTTCTCTCTCTCTCTCTCTCTCTCTTTCTTTCTTTCTTTCTTTCGTTTTACTTATTTATTTTTTGATTTAATTTTTTAAGATTTTATTTATTTATTCATGAGAGACACAGAGAGAGGCAGAGATACAGGCAGAGGGAGAACAGGCTCTGTACAGGGAGCCTGATGTGGGACTCCATCCCAGGACTCCAGGATCATGCCCCGAACCAAAGGCAGACACTCAACTGCTGAACCACCAGGTGTGACAAGTTTTACTTATTTATTCGAGATGGTGGGGGGAGGGAGTGCACATGAGAATGGGGAAGGGACAAAAGGAGAGAAAGAAGCAGACTCCCCTTCAGATAGGGAGCCCCACACAGGGTTGAATCCCAGGACCCGTAGATCATGACCTTAGCCAAAGGCAGACACTTAACCAACTCAGCCACCCAGGTAGCCCTATAAATCTTTTCTTTATCTTCTTACATTATGCTTTCTTACTAGTCTCAAGCATATTCAAATATTTTTTCTTAATTGCTATCACCTATGGATATCAGTATTTTATCTTTTATTCACATCCTAAATCAGATTTTAGATTTAGTAGAATTATGAAAAAAAATGCTAGTTGTCAACAACATTGATGTTGTTATCAATATTATTATTATTGATACATCAGTTAAACACACAAAAAAGAGGAAAGAAATGATAAGACAGTTGACTATTCTTAATACAAACCTTTGGGGTTATAATCAGGGGTAAAAGACCAGGTGTCCATTCCATGTAGACAGTATAACACTGTTGTATCTTAAGAGATGAGAGTCAAATTGTCTCAATTTACAATAAATTACAAGTGGGACAGGGAGGCTTTTCCAAAAGCGGAGCATTACATTTCTATTGTAATGCTCTTGTCTTAGTAAAAGCACACTATGAACTAGAAATACTGTTATTTATATTCATTGAGTTTATGAGTTCAATGGCAGATTTTACAACTTTATTTTTCTTTTCGGGTGTATCCAGCATACCTCCTTTTAGAGTGTCAGGGAAGCTTGAAATCTCTGCATACACATTCATTATTTTTAGCAATGACCCCTATTATAGGAATATGCTGAAATATTTAGCCCTCAAATATGATCATTATGTAAAGGGTTTTCATCATTCAAAATATGTAAAAAACATTGCAGCTATTTATAATAAAACAAATTTGATTCTGTGCAGAGTCCTACAATAATGTCAAGAATTAATGTAAACGTTATTTTGTATTATCTAGCAGGGATATTTTTCTAGCAACAATTAACCTGAAACTGTCAAGTTCTGTTGAGTTGGTCTAAATTAGAAAATTGTAACTGGGCCAGCCCTAATTTTAATTTATATTCAATATGATACTGTAGGAGATATTTCAAACAATTTTAGTTGTATTTATGTGTGCTTATTATGGATAAAATCAACAATAATGTTAACTTTTTTAAAAAAATATGCATATTGTGAATGCTGGAGAAATACAGAACTATCAGCCTAGAAAAGAAGCAAATTAAAGAAGGGGAAGAAGTTACATAAAAAAAGAGGAAAGGAAAAAAAAAGCAAAAAATTAAAAAAAAAAGAGGAAAGAAATGATAAGACAGTTGACTATTCTTAATACAAACTCGGACTCTTATGCATGTTTACATCAAATAAGCTGTTGTTAAAGAGAGGAAGTGGTTTATAATTTTACTTCTATAATTCTATAAATTTACTTCTTTATCTGCCCTTTATGGTCCATCTACTTTTCCAAGTTAAGTACAACCACTTTTCACTAATCACATTACCATAGTTTACAGAACAGGTTTTCCCCTTATTACAGCAGGATACTTTATTATTAAATAAGAGGATGTTTTTTCCCTAATTACCCATAAGAACCAGCTGTCTTTAGCAACAAACTCTTAATATATTATTGAAGTTACTTAAATGAAATGCTACCATAATAGGGAGATAGGGAGGGGAAAATTAAGTCAAATATACCCCTTGGAAATTTAGGGAAGTGCAATTTCTCTGAAGTTTTCAGGAAAAAGTCTTACCCATATTTTATTTTGTTGTTGTTTTCTTACTCCTCCTCCCCTTCTCCTTTCTTCTCCTCCTCTTTCTCCTTTTCTTTCTTCTTCTCCCTCCTCCTCCTCCTCTCCTTTTCAGCTAACATTGTTTAAAGTTTACTTGTATCACAATCTCATTCGGTAAAAAGGATGATATACTTTTTAAAATATAAATATTTTTCTTTCATTATGAATATAATGTCATTTGATAAGAAGAGCAAATATTCAATGAAAACAAATTCTATTAAAATATGAAATGTATTTTGTTATTTGGGGCATCCAACTGGTGTTTGAAAAATCTGTTACAATTTTTTTCTTTAATCATCTATGAAGATACAACAAAAAAGATAGAAAGTGGCTTTTGTCTTTTAATTTATAAAGAAGAGAGGACAATATGCCAAGATCTAGAAACTGGTTACTTCAAAAAGGAAGAGACAGGATTTAATCCAGTATCAGTGAAAAAGATTAAGAAGAACATTCTTGGACTACATTCGATCTACTACATGCTCTGCGCTAAAGTAACTTCAATGGATCCTAAACAAATATGTTTCCAAAAATTTGAAGAAGACTCTGATATACTTGCATTCTCTATTCCTAAATCCTCAACTTGTTGGTGGTATTGGCTAGAAAGTAGGGAGATATCCATTATTTTGAGAAGAAATTTATTTTAGTCACCCGCAGTTCAATTATATATATGCTCACCTATAAACTAATATCTTTCTAGATCAGACTGAAATTTGGAATTCATGATTCCTGTGACAGGAGGTTTCTTAACAATAGTTACTTTATTTATGGGAAGTAATCTGTCTCCAAATATACAGGAAATAAGCACAGGATTAGTTCTAGTAGAAGGAGAAGTTCAACAGGAAGTTTCATTAGTTTTTTTTTTTTTTTTAAGATTTATTTATTTATTTGAGAGAGAGAGAGAGAGAACGTGCATGTGGGGGGAAGGGCCAAGAGGGAATAAGAATCCTCAAGTACACTCCCCACTGAGTGTGGAACCTGAAGTGGGGCACCATCCCAGGACCCTGAGATTCTGACCTGAGCAGAAATCAAGAGCCAGCCACTTAACCTACTGAGCCACTTAGGTGCTCCTGCAATTTTACTAGTTTTAATAATTATGTTACTAGCATTTTAGTCACCATGTTAAACATCTTGTATGGATTTATCATTTTGACAATGTTCTAAGCCTATGCTAATATTATTTCCATTATAGTGATGGATACCATAAATTTCAAATATTTAAAGTCATTTGTTAAAATTAACAGAGCTGCTTACTTTTGTCACTGTCTTCACCTAAATGAGTCCAACTTCAATTCTTAATGCTTTTAATTATCATGTGATACTATTTTCAAATAACAGGCATTTAAAATTTACCAACGTTAAATAAGCAATTAAATGTCATTGCATTTTATCTTTAACATTTACAAAATTATTCTATCATTCTTAAAATAGATTAAAAAAATCTTTAGTGATGTAGTATTTTTCATGTTTTGTGGGTATGTTGATAGATGCAATAGCATACTTTGCACAATATAATGGGGCATTTGTTAAAATTATGATGTCTCTGTTACTTTTATATGTTAATAACAATCTAATTTTCCTTAATTTTAGAAAACTAATTTGATGAAAGTACTTAACTAAACAATTTAAATCTTAATTTTAGAGCATTAAAATTTTGGAACCTTCCAGAGCAAGCAACCAACTCAATCTGTAGATCTCTTTCTGCCATGCAATCTTCACATCTGAAAAACAGACAGGCTTTGTTAACTTATTTGGAATAAATATTCTATGTGACAAATTTCCAAAGAGTATGTGCATTGAAGACATAAAATGAAGCAAAACATGTTCAATTCAATTTTTGATAGCCGGACATATGTGCATATGCTCCCTTATAGAAACAGTGTTTTTCAGAATGAGTGTTTATCAAAATGAGACAATGGAGTAGCACCAAAAAGATAACAACCCCATTTTCTTTGGTAGAAAATGATACGCAAACTTATTGAGAACATTATATTAATAAGGAAGTAGCAAAGCACATATTCCTCCGGGCCCCCTGGTTCCTCGATACTGTCACCTCGGGATGACCCCCTCCACCCTGAATGAGGATATCACCGGAGAGAAACGCCCCCTTCCATTGACCATGAGAATTTCTACCCCTACACACCTCGCCTCATTATTCTGGAGACTTTGGCTTTGTGCCTACTCCCCTCAGAAGGTCAAAGTCACAGCAATACTACAAATAAACAAAATTCTTAGCACGTCTCTGATAATTTATTATGAAACAGGGTGATATAAATGTTTGTCTTACAGGAACATCCTTTAATAGGTCCAGCCTTTAGGTCTGTCTGTGGTTGAGTCTTGTCCAAAGCCCATTAGTATCAGTGGTGAAAATTAACAGAGACTGCTCAAGGCGAACAGTAGGGAAGGATTTGAATGACTGGCTCTCCTCAAATCATATGACGTGTCCTTGCATTGCATAACCAGTGAGGCTTTGAATGCTCTTCAAGGTGAATCTGGAGCAGAGTGAACTGTTCTAATGCAATTTTAAGTTCAGTAAAACACGAGGAAATGATCTATGAAATGAAACTTCTCTGTCCCGTCTATTTTTAATAAAAAATATTAGAAATAAGTTATTCATGGTTTCTGTATTAAAGGCATTGTATTCTGTGCACACCATTGCATATATGTTATTCCTTCAATTCTCACAGTGTAGGTTTATAAATTAGACAATGAAACTCATTTAATTAAAAGCCTAAATTGGTTTTAACCCTAACTCCATACCTACCTGCTATGATGGCCTTCCTTACATTCCCAAACTGCTTTTCATTAGCAGCAGATTCAAGATATACATAAATAACTCCAACGGGTATCCTTCAACTCAGAATAATGGGGACTGTGATATATATTACTTTCCTTAAACCTCCTTTCTCTGGCAAGTGCCTATGATTATTTTTTTCTGCTAAATTAATAGCAGAGTGAAGATGGATGTTTCTGAAGATGTTAATCTTCCATTTCACTAGAGTGTGAACCTAATAAGGGAGTAGACCTCTTGTTCACAATGGGCTTGTTTCAAAATGCATAATTGAAAACATTTAGATACAACAAGGGGCTGGATTTGGGAGCTGAGCAACAGACCAGAGGGAAGAAAGTAAGTCTTTCTAAAAAAATAATAATAATAATTTACAAATTGTAGATTAGCATGTAAGGGATCATCTTTATAGGGAGAACATAGCACAGTAGTTAGAGCACAGGCCCTGGTGCCAGCCTGGGTTCAAATCAAGATCCACAATATATTCAATAGTTTACTTACCTGTTTGTTCCACATCCTTCATCCATAAAGTGTGGATAATAAAATCACCTGGGACACCTGGGTGGCTCAGTGGTTGAGCGTTTGCTTTCAGCTCACGGCATGACCCCGGGGTCCTGGGATTGAGTCCCACATCAGGCTCCCCACAGGAAACCAGGTTCTCTCTCTGCCTATGTCTCTACCTCTCTCTCTATGTCTCTCATGAATAAATAAATAAAACCTTAAAAATATTTAAAAAAATAAAGCGGTTGTCAGTAAACTTGCCTTTGATCGTCACAAAAGTTTTGTGACATGAGGTTCACTTGAACCCTGTTATGTTAATTTTCCAAACTGAGAAAGATGAAAATCCTTCAAGTATAGATTTTATCTCAATCTACTAAGTGATTTCCTCACGTTTCATCCATTTTTTTTTTTCCTTTTTGTATTGGTGGTGTTACCCAGAACTTAAGTAGATCAGAGTTCTTTCTTCTCTGTCAACCCATATCACCCTTTTATTTCAAGTTTTGCTTCTAAATAAGGTGATGATTTAGTGGTCATAAAATCTTCCGTATTCCCCCTAAATGTTAACTTGTCTTCCTTCTTTCTTTCCTTCCTCTTTCCTTCTTTCCCTAGGGCCAGCTGCAAACAGTTACCATCCAAGCAAGTCAAAATCAATGGTCCAAAATAAAAATCTATCACATTTCTTCACTAAATCTATTTATCATTTGGAGGTTTTCACTTTATTAAATAACACTGACAGCTATCTTATGCATCTTCATGTCTTCCAATATCCACTTACTTACCAATTCTATTCAACTGTACTTCCTAGATGACGTTGGATTCTATATTTTACATTCACTCCAACCATCACAGTTCCATGTCAGACAATTATTACCCCTAAACTGGACTGTGGTGATCTCATAATCCATGTGACTGCCCACTTCTAATTTATTTACTACCCTGTACTCAAATGTAAACTAATTTTAATATAAATTTTAATATATATATATATATATATATATATATATAATGATTTATTACTTCTTCAGTTAAATCTCATACTGGCTTCTCATTGTTCTTAGGGAAAGAAAGTTTACTTAACAGGTGGTTTTTGGACTCTGTCTATATGTGCAGCATATCTCCTGAATCATCTCACTAACCCTTCTTACTCTGTGATTAGTCTAGATTTTGTTGAACTTTGGTATCCATAGAGTTAATGCATAGACAAGCAGTATTCTGTATAAGAAACAGAATATCTAAAAAACACCAACACAGCAGGCTCATTGCCTAAACAACTGAAATTTGTCTAAGTTTGAATTTATAGCTATTTATCTCTGCCCCTTGGATCTGTTCATTCAAGTAGTCATGGAATTATTGCTATTTTTTGTGAGAATGAACCTTTCAAATACAGTTGTGATTTGTACTCTTCTCTCAATATTCTTGTGTATATATACATATATATATATATATATATATACATATACATATGTACATTTATACACACACACACTTATATGTATACTCAATTAAGATTTTGCTTTACGGGGTGGCCCGGGTGGCTCAGTGGTTTAGTGCCACCTTCAACCCAGGGCGTGATCCTGGAGACCTGGGATCGAGTCCCACGTGGGGCTCCCTGCATGGAGCCTGCTTCTCCCTCTGCCTGTGTCTCTGCCTCTCTCTCTCTGTCTGTGTCCCTCATGAATAAATAAATAAAATCTTTTTAAAAAATATTTTGCTTTAGGTTGAGATACCAATTTTCTTTAATGTCCATACTTACTGAGATCTTTTTTTTTTAATTTTTTTTTTTTTTTGGTGTTCAATTTACTAACATACAGAATAACACCCAGTGCCCGTCACCCATTCACTCCCACCCCCCGCCCTCCTCCCCTTCTACCACCCCTAGTTCGTTTCCCAGAGTTAGCAGTCTTTATGTTCTGTCTCCCTTTCTGATATTTCCCACACACCAATAATATGACTCCTGTTTAACTCCTAAGACCAATAAAAAGTTGCAAGTTTTATCCCAGTCTATCATTACTTCACTTTACTCATCCATTCAGTAAGTGTTCACTGAGTGTTTTCGGTGCTACACATTATAGGTGCTGGGGATTAGAGCAATAAATGAGTCTAAATCCTTATTACCTTTGACTATGCATTCAAATAGCAAGATATACAATGAATAAGCAAAAAGATAATATTTTTTCCAGATGTGCAATGAAGAAAATATAAGGTTAATAAACATGTAAAATAACAATAAATAATTAAAATGGACTATCTGGGCATCTCCAAATAATTGACATATGAGGGAAAACCATCCATTACACAAGCATCAACAAGTATGCAACATGAGTCTCTTTTTTTCTTTATCTCCTTCCACTTAAAATCTCTCCATACTACTCTTAGATTTAACCTATAAGTGACTATAATTCTTTCCATTTTTCCTTCTTAGGACATTTTTACTAATAATTCTGAAAAAAATAACATCAATGACACTTCTCCTAGTTTAAGAATTTGCTATTCACTACTCATTTCTGGGGAACTGCCCTGAATACCTTTTAATTCATTTAGCTCTGCCATGAAGGAAATCTTACTAAGAATTCTAAATAGCTTTTACTCCACATCAGTCAAGAATGATTCTTGAAAATAAAATATTATTTACATTTATCACTGAAAGATTATGATACACTATTACATTTGTTCTTCAATCAGCACAATCCCTTATATCTCTTTTATCTACTTACCTTAAAATATTTCAGACAAAAGAAGAAAAATACACCATTAGTATCTCTAGATACAACATCTAACATGCATATAGACATGGTCTATGTAATTATTGAAACAACAATTTCAAAAGCTACAGAACGTAGGAGTAAATAAATAAATAAATAAATAACCAATCAGAAATCACAAATACAAGGAGAAAATTAACATCTATATTACTCTCTGTGTTCCAAAAACATTCATAAAACTTGTTCTATTTTAATTATTTTTCTTAGTGTTTTGTTACTCTCCACATGGGTACAAAAGACATTCTATTCAGTTTATCTTTCACAAAACACAAAGGGATTTTAGGCGTTAAATAATTCACATGAAGCCTGGAGCTCACAGCTGTATTATCAGGAGCTTTGCCAAAAAGAGATATGGCCATTTTTGAAATCAGAAATCACTCTTATTGAGTTTTCTCTAGCAGAGAGAACTCACAACATTTAGAGAAGTTCTTGTGCCATCAATCAGTATATTAAAATATATTTTGCTTTTGGATGACCCCATCCTATTGCAGCAGGATTGGTGATAAGCAAAGATGAAAAATAGGAGAATCCAAACCTCTTAATTACATATAATAACCTTTTAGGGACTTTTCCTTTAGATGAACTACAAAGCCCTTTGCTTTTGATAAAGGAGACATTCTCAGCATCCTTGGCAGACTGCTTCCTCCTTTATTAACAGTATTCAATATTTCATAAAGACCAAGACTGATAAGAACCACATGTGCCCATTGGCTTTTGAAAAATCAAGATATCACTGGTGATATTTTCCAAAATGTAGTTTATGAAACGAGGAAAGTAAAATTAACACAAGGAAAATCAAGCTGAAAAAGTCTACAGAGATGTGTTGTATGAAAGCTAGTCCGTGGTTTATAGTTAAGTTATTTAAACTGAGAAGGGATCTTCGTGATTGGATTCATAAACAAGCTATGGGAATGTGGGTCAAAACAGACAGATGATAAATGAGATCATTTTGGCAGTTGGGATATTGAAACATTATTTCCAACACTAGGTTGTAATTATATCTGGCCATACTAGAAATTTCCAAAATAACCCAAATAAAAATAAATATTTCTATGGTGGAAGTATGTAAAATATAATTGTATTTTGCTAATGTGTCAAATTATATTTTTTCTAAGAAATGAACACTTGTGTAACTATAATTTCAAAGAATATTTATGTATAACAGAAAGAGATTAATTTAGTCATGCCAGGATATCGTAGAGAAATTATAAATAAAATTTCTAAACCTTGAATATATCATATTCTACATTATTTATTTCTCACAAATATTATTAAACAACACATTGGCAACTTAAACGCATTGTTTTCATGGACCAGTGAAAACATCAGCAATAACAAAGTCTAGGTCTAGAAAAATCAGGGGGGAAAGTCGCTGCCATAAAATAAATGGAACCCAGTGTTTCTAAATTTTTACTTCCACATTCCTGAGGGTTTTTTTTTTTTAAGTTTGTTTATTTATTTATTTCATAATCCCTACACCCAACAGGGGTCTTGAACTCATGACTCAGAGAGTTAGCCGTGTGTTCTTCTGACTCAGCCACCCAGACACCCAAGACACTCTTGAAACAGTAGCAAGCTAATAAAATTCATAAGCAAATTACTGGATTCCTGTTTTCATATCTGAAAAGCTAAACCTTGTTGTAGTCTCCAGTAGTCACTATATTAGGACAATTAAATCAGTTTTACCAAAATACTGACCTCCAGGTCAGTAAGAACTCACACAACACACAATATGATAAGTTTATTGGAGAGTTAAATGATTTCATAGGCTAATTATTTTGAAAATCATAGGGTATGAGGGAAAATGATTAATGAGCATAATCTGGAAATTAATTTTCCACTGAAAAGGGTTAAATATATTGTAACAAATATTCTACAAACTGTTCAATATATTATAAATTACATATAAAAGTGTGTATTTAGAGATACAGATGAATGTGCTTATGAACAAGATTTGAGTGAGTTGCATGTATTTTTTTCTGTTTGTCCTGTGATACCTGAATATATTTGATAATTTCCCTGCCACAATGCAACTATTTAGAAAATTGCTCTTATTACATTATTATATATATATTATTATATATATTATTATTAAACAGTTATGTTAAATTTATTTATAAAATTGTTCTTGAATTGTCTTACGAAGGGTAGCTAAAAGACATGTGCAACTCAGGTGACTTAAAGGCAAATAAATGTTGAGTAGTGATCGTGATTTATGAAAAAAATCTAAATTTCCATAGAACTATAGTTTGTTTCTGTCCTTAAGAAACTCAATAGCTAATAGTCCTAGATTGTTAGGCTATTGATCACCACTGTACTGTGCCTTTTTTGTGCATCCTGTATTCTTAGTGTTTGTGATTGAATGAGCTATTGCTTTGAAAATAAAATGCTTAAGGTCAGGAAGATGGATTAAATATTAAATATCAAGTGATAATCTTCCCATAGAGCAAATTTACTCTACATACATAACAAATAATTTCAAACATAATCCTCTTTAAGTAGTTGTCGATTGAACTGTTGTTCATTTACACTAAACACATTATAAATTTGGATGAATAAACTATGTTATAAAATGGCACACTGTGATATTAAAATAACATTATGGAATAAAATCGTTGTTGTCTTAAAAGAAACAGAAGATTCCAAATCAGTTTATATAATAGGATCTGATTTTCCTATTAGGTGCACCAAAGAGAGATTGAGTGGTTATTTTCTGAGAAACACTAAAACGTATTTGCATAAATTTCATGAAGTAACAAACATTTGAAAAAAATCTAAATCCATAAGATTATTCCAAAACAGAAGACAAATGTCAGAAAGAGTTCCTTCAGATTTGAAGAATATATACATAATAGGGTAAAAAAAAGTCCCAGGTCCAGGTAGAAGGAAAAATAAAACAGATAAAACGATGTCAAAACAAAGGGAATCACATCTCAACCAAGGGGGAGGTAAGTAAGTGTTAATGGAAGTCAGACTCATTCAGAAGTGCTCTAGGCTGATGCAACAGATCAAGGGAGGAGGGAGATGCCCCCCTTCCCTCCCATAGACTCAGGGTGATTAACTGCTGAACTGCAAGGGGCCAACGGTGCTCAGCCCATCCCTCTCTCCTGCTTGCGACACTCAGGGTCCTCACAAGCCAAAGCAGAGCAGGCCATTGCTGGGCCACCTAGGAGATGCTGAGTTCCTCCAAACTCATCAGTGCCTGGGACAGGAAAGCCTCGCAGCTTGCAGGTACACTTCCAGAACAACGCTCAGAGAAGCAAGATCTGCTCCTCCCGGACCAACAGCAAAGGAGGAGATAAACAAAATTTCGTAAATAAATAAAGTCAGAAATTTCATAATTTCACAAATAAATAAATAAAATCAGAAAATCCGCCACCGTTGAACAGAGGAAATGAACCAATGAGCTGAAAAGAAAAGTCAGTGAAGAGAATCGGTGTACTAAATGAATGAGTTAATTATAATAAATGTAAAAGTTAATTACAATGAAAAGAATTTTTTGAGTGTTAGCTTTATTAAAAATACTCCTGACTTCTTGGAATTTAAAAATGTCACCATCTCACTTAAGAAGAATGCAATTGATGGTTGAACAGCAGAACTGAGAGCTTTAAAGGAAAATAGTGAGTCAAAAGACAGAAATAGGAATTTTTCTTAAAAGACATGTTATCTTTCTTGATAACATATAAGAATATATATTAAAAAGAGAAAAATAGTAAAGATCTAGAAATCTTTCCTTCTGCCTAGGAGAAGTTTCTTATGAAATAACAGAAGGAATTCAGGCAACATAATTTGTATGATCTGCTCATAAGGATTTGGCAATTTTTATTTCTTTTAATTGCATTTTGTGATGTTACAAGCAATTTTTGCAAGTGCAGTGTTTTTGTTTCATTTTTCCATTCCAATTCTGTATCATAAAATTATCTTAAGTAGTGAATAACCAACTTCAGTTAACATTCATTTTTAATGCCATCATGTAGGTAAGTTGAGTTGTATGTATGGCTAATTGTTGTGCTGTATTCATAGCTACACTGCACATCTGCAGCTTCACTGCAGCTCGCTCCTTGTTGGGCAGTATGTCTGTTTTACAGTGAATTTAAGATACCTACAATTTTCATAAAAGCTAAACTGTTAGATAATATTATTTAGAATATAAAAATGGTGATGGTCAGGATAATAGTGATACTAATAAGAATCAACAGAGGTTAAAAACCGTCATATCAACTCTGTGAAATAAGAAATGCTGGTGTTTATGAAAAATCAACCAGGTCTGACACTGGGTGAAGGGGCTTAATGGCTCTCATTATATCAATTTATCTAGGTCCCACGGGAAAATATTTTGCAATTTCTACCGAACAAGTAGATTTGATTGTCTGACGTTCACATCATCTGGATTGCTAGATATTTCATTTGTGTAAATAAGTTTGCAATTTAATTTCCTTATTCAATTAAGACTCAGATTTTTTTTTTTTTTTTTTACTTTGCACCAGCCCACTTACTAACCTCAACTCTGCAGTGTGACTGCATCACACCGCAGCTTTTCCCTCAGCTATTCCTGCTTCTCCCCTCCAACAAGTGTTGACGTCGGAACTTCCTAAGAAATTCCTTGGATGTTTCATCTCTGTCTCAGAGTGGATTTTCCAGGAAAGTTGACCTGCAAAGTGTTCCAGAATGAACAAACAGTATATAGAAAGCAATAGAAGCATAAAAGCAAACTATTAGGTTTGACATAGATATAATTCTGAGGCAATCCTGCTCTTGTAATTAACACCCAGGTGTGCTACATCTAATAAATCAGGAAAAAGCGTAAAGATCCAGTTTTAGAGAAAAATGTGATTTTCTGAGAGATATATATATATATATAAAGTAAGTCTTAATGTCAAATGTGGAAAAAGCAATTACAAAACTTACATTTATAGGGATGCCTGGGTGGCGCAGCAGTTGAGTGTCTGTCTTTGGCTCAGGTTGTGATCCTGGGATCAAGCCCCATATCATGTTCCCTGTGAGGAGCCTGCTTCTGCCACTGCCTGTGTCTCTGCCTCTCTGTCTCTCATTAATAAATAAATAAAATCTTTAGAACAAAACAAAAACAAAAATTACATTTATATAAAAAATCCTGAGCCACTTTAACCCTCACATTGGTTGCTCTTGGAATATTATGCATATGACACATTTTATTACATGTAATCACACGATTTTTACCTATATGTATAAATTACATATAAAAATTAAGATACAAATAATGATATAAGCTTAATATTACTGCTGCGACAACATATTGTAGGTTATTTAAAATACTATAATTGCTTAAAACATATTACTGATTTTAATAAATAATACAGATTTATTTATGTTTCCGTTAATGTACCTACATTAGAGTAACATGAAATATAGATGAAGGAGACACTGTAGGCTCATGGAAGGTGGAGCTGAGACTGTGAATGAATTTCTTGCCTCCTTAAGAATTCCTCAGGAAGGGGGCACCTGGGTGGCTCAGTCTCTCAGCTCGTGCCATGATCCCAGAGTCCAGGGATCAAGCCCCACGTTGGGCTCCCCACTCAGCTAGGAGTCTGCATCTCCCTCTGTTCCTTCTCTCTCTCGCTCACTGTCTCTCTCTATCTCAAATAAATAAACTCTTAAAAAAATTCCTCAGGAACTTGAACAAAATGGGAACAGCAAAAGCATGGACTACGGAGAAGGCTTAACTCATCTGCTCCACAATTATTTCAATGGAGCAAATCTAGAAAATTATTAAAGAAACTATTGCTTGATAAGCTTCACGTTTAGCACAAACTATTTAGCTTTAAAGCTTCAACAATTATCTCACTAAAGATCATTTGCTTAACATCTTAGGAGCTAATTACACATAGAACTTTGCTTTCAGTAAGAGGATCAAAAGAAAAAGTAAAATATCATATAAATGCATGCAGATGATTTAATTGGCTTCATATCAAAATCTAGAGATTTGATTATTTTTTAAGTAATGACAGGAGGATTCTTACTGAAAGGTTTAGCCATTGCTTAGTCATGCTTTCCAAAAGTATTTTTATAGAATTGAATTTGGAAATTTGTCCAAAAACAAAACAAAACAAAAAAAGTAATTCTGGCTGTTTGAGTGAGAATATAGTATTGGATAAAATTAATTTTTTTGAATCACTGTTAAACATTCTCTTCTGCTTAGGCTTAGTAATAAATAAGATATTAATCAGATTATCCTTGTACATGTAACTTTTTTTTTTACTTGTGAATATATTGTTAAAATGTCAAGATCATACATTTTCTGGAATACTATGATTGTTATTCATGCAATCACATCAAGATTGTGGCTTAGGGGTGTAGTATGGGGTTTCGTAATATTAGTTCCCATACTTGCAGTCATGAGGTAGAATCATCCTTACGTTGCCTTTGGAAACAAGCATGGTAAGACGACTAAATTTGACCAACAAAAATGGGCAGAAGCTTTTAAGGACCATATGTTGCATTTCGATATACCTTTTGTCCTCTGCCCTTGTCGTAAGCAGCATGGAATAAGCTGCTTCACCATAGCCAGTGAGTAATCAGTTTTGAAAGAAATATTTTCTGGCATGTAAATATTTTCATAAAACTTTAGAACATGTATTGGCCATTGGGAGTGTCCATGTCTATATAGTTATTTTTATTGTCTTACAAATGTAAAACCTAGAGCATAGCTAATTCTTTGACTTACCCGATGTCACAAGAAAGTCCACTTTTCATGCATGAAATGCATGAAATGCAGTATTTTGCCTCTGTTTATGTGTTTGCCTCTCTCACCCTAGGGACAAGTTCACGTTGCTATAACACACACAGACACACATATACATCTTACTGGCTTATATCAATAAAGGCTTCTTTCTTGCATATGCTACATCCCATTTTGTCATAAGCCACTAAGGTTTTGATTTTATTGTATTGTTTTTGCAACATTACCTAACCCATCCTCTGCTAGGTCAGAAACAATGAAGAGTCTGAGATTTTATCATACTTACAAGCCAACAAGTTAGCTGGTCATGGTATATATACACACCCATGCACCACATTACACACACACACACACACACACACACACACACACACATACATGTTCATACCTACTGTGTACATGCATCGCTATGTGCACACACACTGACAGATTCATGAGACCTCTGGGTCAGACAAAAGACAGTTTTATTACTCTCAGAAGAAGCAGAAACCAGAGCAACATCTGTGTCAGTTGCCTAGGTCCCCATCTCCGTAGGGTGACACAGTGAGGCTCAAATGGTACCTGGCCATGGAGTGACGTGCAGTACAGGTGGGCAACCACTGAGTAAGAAATTTTGATCTTATATATAGGGCTGCTGGTTGGACGTGTCCACACTCCTCAGAGAGAGACAGAGGCCGAGTGCCTGGAACGTAAGCAGATTTTCCCCAAGGAGGGGCATAGATACGTATTTATCTTTATGACCCTAGAACAGTTCCAAACAGGGAGATACCTGCTAAACTTTACTATCATGGAATCTCTCAAAATACAAACCTGCCTAACCTGCCTATAAACACCTGTGCTGGAAGAACTGGCCTTTTCAGGAATGCAGGGGATCCAAGGAGAACTGTCCCCAAGATCCCCACGAAAAATAGGTAATTTCACAAATGATTATGTCGAGTAAATGCCTCTATTAGGCACCATAGTCAAACCCTAACTGCCATTATTGATGCAATTACAAATGCCTGGAATATAGAAAGTCCGGTATGGCATTAATTTGGCAATAATCTGAGTAAGTTAGTTAGAGGGACTCTGAAACACAATCCTAAAATAAGAGTAAGACCATCGGATTTCAGAAAGTTGGAAATAGTATGGGGGGGCAATAGGGGAATTGCTAATTACCGCAACACATTTCATAGAATACTACACAGATGTTAGCAGTGGTGAGGCTGATTTATAAGTGTTACAGCTTTGGGAATCTCTTTAAAATGCCTTAGGGGAAAAAGTTGTCACTTGGCAATTCAAATATAATGACTCCGGCTGTCCTGTAATTTGTATACGCATTTATGTAGTATCTAAT
Source organism: Canis aureus (assembly GCF_053574225.1). Classification (NCBI taxonomy): domain Eukaryota; kingdom Metazoa; phylum Chordata; class Mammalia; order Carnivora; family Canidae; genus Canis; species Canis aureus. Next base: position 85,635,414 of record NC_135614.1, on the reverse strand, counting down.
ATACCACGCGTGTAAATCAAGTAATCCACTATGACTTTTGAAATGTTTTGGAAGTGGAAAAGGTTGGCTTGTCCTAATGAAGGGAAGTTACCATGGGCCTTTAATGACTTGGTTTTTTCGATGGCCAATGGTGGCTGAGCAATCCCTCACATAGAAGAACGTTCCGGAAAAACAAAAAAAAAGAATCTTCCAGCACTGCACAACTATCAGAGTCCTCTTGTACATTCGTGTAGGTGAGCAATCCAATAAAAGCATATAATCCTGAAATCTGATTCTTCAGAACATATGAGCAAAACGTGTTTTATATGAACATGTGGTTTTCATAAAGACCACACATATATTTTAGGAAAACAATTGCCTTGAGAAATCAAGATTATACTTTGTTTATCCAAACTTCACCCAAATTTGTCACCCGTCTAAGTTGCTACGCTCATGTTCGTTCTATGGGGTGTATGTTTGTCTCATTATGGCTCCTGCCTTTCACGCCTCCATTTTTACATATTAAAATAAGGATTACTATATAGTATGTTTTGGTTTCTTATTTTCCAATGGCAGAATTAATTTTTATTAGCTAATTGTAAGTTTACTTTCTCTGTTTAGTGTTTTTTATTAAATTGATACAATAAGTGGTAAATGTGAGCTCCAGTCTTATATCATTGTCTGTTAGTTAACTTCTCCTTTTTCTCTCTCTCCCTTTCTCTCTCTCTGTCTCTCTGTCTCTGTCTCTGTCTCTCTTTCTAGCTATATATATACATATGCATGTATTCATATAACAATTTTGAAGTTTATAGTAAGTATGAGTACTGACACAATACAGGCCTGAATCTGAATCTTCGCATTGACACCTAATTAGATAACCTGTGAAAATTTGCTTTTCTTTTATTTTTATTCAATGTTAGCTTTATAATTTTAAAAACATGAAATAATTCCACATTTATAGGGTTTCTAGATTAAATTAGATTTATGCACAGTACAAAACACACAGTTTTACACACAATAAAATGAAATGCATCTATATGTACATGCCTACATGCATAAAGAAATCACTTCAAAATATTTGAATATCCAGGCCCAGTTGTCTGAAATGTCCAGTGTGTCATGAGAAAATGTCTCATTTACACATTGAAATTCCAAATAGCATTTTGGATATAACTGCATTTACATTAATTTCCAACAGAAAGAAGTTCCTGGCCCATCCTGGCTCATTGCTTTCCCACGTGTTCCATGCACTGATTATTCATAGACCTAGGGAAATGAACGTGATGGTTTCTAGAAGGATCCCGGAAAATACAGTATCTGAGCAAACGTCTATTGACCAGAATGTTTCCAAACTTGAAAGCCTGGGATAATGCTTTCCTATCGATTGAAAAGTCAGAGATTGTGCTGTCCTTGATAAGGGCCGCTCTCATTAAGTAGCAGCCTAGGTGTAGCCCAGTGGTGCTCAACAAGACTCATTGAAAGCACAGCCTGCAGATCGAAAAGCAATTAGCATGCTGGATTGTGATAATTACCCACAGTAAGGGAAGCTTCTCCCAGATAGAGCTTCCACTGTGCCTAATAATAGGATTCCTTAAATGGTGATATATTTTCATAGACACACCAGCATTCTCATTTCAACCTTGTCACTTATATTGGATAGGGAAATAAACATCCTTCACACATTTTTTTTTTCCTTCCCAAAGTATAGCACACTGCTGTTCTGACAACTTGTAATGTCACCTGAATGTTACCTTGAATCATGATTTAATCAGCCAGGGCAAAGCAACATCTCATTTATTTCTGCTGTTTCTTTGTTTTGCAATGCCATGATTGCCGAGAACAAAAAATTTAAATGGAGCTCTGATTAAAACTGAATGTGGAAGGAGATGGAACAGTTGTGTTTCTAGCATAATTTGCCCTTTATTACAAAAGGTCAGAGTGACTCAAATTTCTATTTACACGGGTAAAAACAATTCCAGGACATAGCAGAAGTCACATGATGATTTATCTCACTCAACAAAAATCATTTCTTCCTGAATAATCAATCCTTAACATGTTGGTCTACTTATGCTTTTATCATTAATTGGAAATTATGTAAGATAACAAATATGTGTTGTTTTAATATGCAAACATACTTCATGAATATTTTTAAAATATTTTATGATTCTTTTGCCTTATTAAAGATAGCACAGCATCATAGAAGCTAGATTGAGATCTTTCATTATTTAAAAAAAAACAATGAATACTAGAACTATTCTTCTCTAGGAACATTTTAGGCTCATAAAATGTCTTATCATTCAATTTTCTTCTGTGTTTATTATTATTTTTTCTTCTACTTTAGTTCAGACCACTGTGGACATTTACAAATGACATTTGCTAATTGAATTTTAACCTGCTTGATAGCTCACATTGGGGCAATGACCCACATATGTTATTCTTTGTTGATTCAAACCATAGTTGCCAAAAGAAAAGATCATAGGTACGTCTTGAAAACTTCTGTGGACGGAAATTTGCACTGATGTATCCATATTGAATAAGTCAATTCTGTATGGAAGAGTAAAAAATTTCATTTAGCAATTCTTTTTTTTTTTCAGGGAATTTTTTTATTTTATCTTTAAAATATTTTATCTATTGAGAGCAAGAAAAGGAAAGAGAGAGAGAGAACACTAGTGGGGGAGGAACAGAGGCAGAGGGAAAAGCAGGCTCCTCTGAGCAGGGAGCCCATTGTGGGGTTCCATCCCAGAGCCCTGAGATCATGCCCTGAGCTGAAGGCAGAAGCTTAACTGACTGAGCCACTCAGCCTCCCTTTTATTTTATTTTATTTTATTTTATTTTATTTTATTTTATTTATTATTTTATTTTATTTTATTTTATTTTATTTTATTTTTATTTAATTTTATTTTATTTTATTTATTTTATTATTTTGTTTTATTATTATTTTTTTATTTTGTATAAATTACATACAGTGTTGTATTAGTTTCAGTTGTAAAATACAGTGATTCAACAATTTTTTACATTACACAGTGCTCATCACTGTAAGTGTACTTTCCATCACCCTCACGTGTTTCCCCCAGCCCCCTAATCACCTCCCTTCTGGTAATCATCAGTTTGTTCTCTATAGTTAAGAGCCTATTGTTTTTTGGGGTGTTTTGGTCTCCCTTTATTTTTTTTCTTTCTGCACTCATTTTGTTTCTTAAATTCCACATATGAAAGAAATTGTATGATATTTGTCTCTCTCTGACTTATTTTAGTTTACATAATACACTCTCTAGATCCACTCACAGTGTTAACAATGGCAAAATTTCATGCTCACTTAGCAACTCTTGATTCAAAACCAGAGCTTTGGTTTCTTTGTTTGTTTGTTTTGTTTATTTATTTTATTTTTTTTATTTTTATCTTTTTTTAAAGATTTTATTTATTTATTCATAGAGACACACAGAGAAAGAGAGGCAGAGGGGGAAGCAGGCTCCATGTAGGGAGCCTGACGTGGGACTAGATCCCAGGTCTCCAGGATCAGGCCCTGGACAGAGGGTGGCACTAAACCGCTGAGCCACCAGGGCTGCCCCATTTATCTATTTTAAATAAGCATCCCTACCTGAATAGGAATAGGTTTTCAGTTCATTTACAAATTAATTATAATAGGATTCATCAAATATTCATTGGTTATACAGTATATTTTTTCAAACATTTTATTAAAAGTTGCTTATATCTAATAACAACAAAATACCAATACGCCAATTGCATTTTAGGTGGTTCATACAGTATATAAATTGCTGCTCCTTATATTTTTTGACCCAGTCAGAGAGTCCTGTTAGCCCCATTCACATACCAAGATACTGGTATCGAGAGGTTGGGTAGCTATCCCATGGTCCCAGATTGCTAAGGGGCCATCAGGATTAGAACCTGGGAAGACAGTGTGCTCTTACTCACTGTACCAGATTTTTTTTTTTTTTTTTTTTTTACACTTTACCAGATTGATCCAGAGCATGGTCCATTTGCTCCAGCATATTGGCCATTTGATCATGACAAAGACTCTCCTTGACTGGATTCTAGTCAGGCTCCTCCAAGCTCTTTTTCAGCTGGGTTCTATTCTTGGGAATATCCACGAGAGCCCAATTTTAACAAGAATCCTGCTAGGTCAGTGTAGCCAGAACCCCACTCTCACTCTCCATATCTATTCACCCTCAATATCTAAGTAAACTTCCTCGCTCCTCATCATCCTCAGTTGATATCTGATCATGCTGGCCTGCCTGTTAGATAGATTTAACCAGAATTCCTCTTTACCCCTGATGTTTCCTCTCAGTAATTTTCTACCCACCAAACACCCTACCCTGGTTCTTGGCTATAAGTTTTCAATTTTCCTAATTATATTTGGATTTAAGCTCAATTTATTTCACCTACTAAAAAACTGCATGGCAGTAGTTGCTATATCTTTCATGACAGTCTTGAGTATAGTTTTAAGAAATATTAAGAAAAATTCCCTGGTTGAGTGTCAGAAAGGAAAAGAATACCAAAGGGTAGTAGATTTTTATTTTCTCCAGACAGCACAGGCCCAAAGGCTTCCGTGGTGTCACTTATTCATACCTGCACACAATATCTCGTCTTCTCCGATTGTGTGGACACATTTGCATCAACACGTTCTGGCTCCGTCATTGCTGATGAAAGAAGAGGAAAATGATCATGGATTATCCACAGGTCACGTACATAAAACATATTAGGAAGTGGAAGAAGGGAGAACATATAAATTGAAAAGGAAGGAAGAAAGTATATTTTATGACGTATCCATAGCTCTTTGGGGAGGATTTATAGGCTGCCTGGAAATGTGTTATTTGTGTGTTTCATCACCACTCCTTACGCTAACAGCTCCTTGAAGGTCTGTTAAATTAACTTTAGAGGTATCTCAGCACACATATCTAGCAAAATGTGTTTCCATACGAAATACTTAATGGATACATGTTCAATCAATATGAATATAAATGCCATATATAAAATAATGGCTAACGGCACGAGCTCTGGAGACAGAATCATTGGCATTAAATATCAGCCTCACACTACTCAGAAGCTCTGCAATCTAGAGTGAGGTGATTCACAGAAGTCCCCGTCTTCTGGTCTCTAAACCTGGGATCATAATAGTAAAGATGAACTGAACTAATGAGTATTCCACTTTGCACAGATAATTGCACACAGTAAGCTGCTAATCAGGTTATTTAATGTTAAGTAGAGTTTTTTTTTTTTAAGGTTTTATTTATTTATTCAGTCATGAGAGACACACACAGAGAGGGAGGCAGAGACACAGGCAGGGAGAAGCAGGCTCCATGCAGGGAGCCTGACATAGGACTTGATCCCGGGTCTCCAGGATCACACCCTGGGCTGAAGGCGGGCGCTAAACCACTGAGCCACCCGGGCTGCCCGTAAGTAGAGTTTTAAAATAACCTGTACACACACCAAGTGCATAGCATATAAAAATCATCAAATATCATTAATGAAACAGTACTACTTTTTGAATATGTAATGTGTTCTCTAACTCGGAAATGTTTTGTATCTGATCATCTCCCCTGCTGACTGGAGGGTAGTAGATAAGGACTGTTCTAGTAGAAACAAAAAGAAAAACAAAATGTCATTTCTCGTATTTGCCAAGATTTAGAATGTAATGTTTTTTTCAGAGAGGAAATATGTTTTTAGACTCTGATAACTCCTGTTTTGTGTATCCTGACCTGAGCTTCATGGCCTAGACCTTAGTATTATATTTAATGTTCTAAAGGTAGTGGGCCACTCACTCTATCCAGGCTGAAAGATTTTTGGAAGAAAATGGTGGACAAATAGGGGAGATCAGAAGACCAAGTGTTGTTCAGTATAAAAAAAATAACAGATGCACAGATGCACACAGACAGAAAAGGGTCATTTGCCTCTGTTTCTGTTTGGGGTCATGGGGGCACATAACTTTGTAGGATTTTCAGCAACAACTTGGAGTAAGAGAGGGGAGTTGGGGTTAGCACTTCTTGGACGTTCTCAGCACATGTGTATAAAAGGAATCCAGCTCTCCTTCTCTGCCCTCTGGGGGAGAGGTGGTAGGTAGATGATGCTAGAAGGCAAGCCACCAGAGGCTTTGCAAAGCTGAAAGAAGAGGAAGCAGGACCTAGAATTGTTTAGGTGAGATGTGCTAGATGATTAACCCACCTGGAGAGAGGTAGATCATCACCACTGGGCATCAGGTGGAGGTAGATGAAGAGGGGCCATTGGACCTTTGACAAGTCAAATAAGACCAAAATTTGTGTTACAGAAGCTCAGGCATTAGCAGTAGACTTCAAAACATTTCCATGGGTTGGGTCTCATCACGTCACCAAGTGGACATCAATGCCACACCACACCAATTAACCAGACATGTCCATTTTGTCTTGTAATGCATTTATTCTCACACTAGGCAAAGCCTTAAAGTTGAGATCTATAATAAAATAATCCATGATCAATATCTAGGCACCTGCTCTTCTGGCAGGAGGTTAAATACATTTATATAATATTTAATTCTACAAAACTCTCTATTTTGTATTTCTGTATTTAGCTGAGCCCATTTCTGAGTAACACTTTTTTTAGATGTGTAAGTAGCTGTAATAAGGTTAATGTCAAGTCCTGCTGGCCTGGGAGGCCTCTGATCTTGAGGTGGTTGCTCAGCTATTCTCAGCTCCCTTACGGGTTCATCTAAAAGTGTACTGTCAGGGGGCAATCTTTCCCCCATCATTTAAAGTCAGCCTTTCAAAGTTCAGATTTACTTCTGAGTTATTTATAAAAGATACCACAAAATAATCATTATATTTTCTTATCTTCATATACTCAAACTTTTAAAGAATTATTTTACAGATTTTTTAAAGAATTAAAAAAATTAAGGAACTTTTTCAGATAATCTTTTTTAAGAATTTTAAAATAACTAAATGCAAGTTTTGACATTAATAAAATAGTGACTGCAAGACTTGCTGACATTTGTTACAAAGGGGTTCATGCTGGATAAATCATAGGATTGATGAGACTACATTGTATTGTTCTTGTTTGGAAAATTTTATTTGTAAAATCAGCAAATAGTCAAATAAAGGCCTTGGGTTATGAAGTCACACAGTTGAATTTTGTCTGGCTCACAAAATTGCTGTACTGTTAAAAGGAAAAGGGAATTACTTCTCAACATGTAAAAAACTTGAGATTTAACAAGGAAGTCGGGTGCTGCACTCCTTAAACTCAGAGTTTGAATTAACTGCCTAGCAAAACATTTACAGTTGAGAAACATTAAAAGGAAAAATAACTGTTTTTCTGTTTTGTTATTCACTGTTAAAAGTGCCAAAGTAAGACTGAGACAGGTAGCCATGAATCTTGAGGGAAAAATAAAAGAGGACATCAGTTAATTTAAATAAAGAATTTTCCTACATAGGGGTGCCTGGCTGGCTCAGTGAGTAGAGCATGCGACTCTTACAGTCAGGGTCGTAAGTTCAAGCCCCACATTGAGCATAGAGCTTACTTAAAAAAATAAAACAAAGCCAAAAACAAGAAACTATTCCTATGTGATGACACTGACCTGTTAAAATAAGACATTATGATGTTATCTCCAGCCACCCTCCTTCATTGGATGCTTCCATGACCAGCCTGGGGAGGGCAACTCAGCGGCGATTCTTGCCATGGGTCAAGAAATCCATATGAGACTGGACTTGCTAAATGGTTTTCAAGATCTACTCAGTCAAGGTCAACATGGGGAGCACCATCCTGACAGGTCAAGGTGGTGGCAAGCCATCATCACCAGTAGTGACTTTGGTGAAATGTCGTCACAGAAGTTTAGTGATGCCATTACCAACACGAATGGTAGAGCAGCCGACCATGAGGTGTGGAGTGTGTTTTATTAAATGTGCTATCTTCATGGCCATGCATGTCCTTGAACTCTGTAGCTACCAGACGTCCTTTACATTTTAAATGACTGATGAAGGTTTGGCTACTCTGAAATTCCATGTCCAAAATTACAAAGAAAGTCCTATTTTCTACCTAGTTTAGATATTATCTTTTGCACAAATAAATGAATGAAATCTCGTAGGCCCGGTCATAGAAACCATATATGACTGAATTTTTGAACCATACATAGATAGTTCATTGATGTTAAGGAAAATCCATAAATTCTTCAAATATCTTTTTTTGAAATTTATGAGCTGCTTTATGTGAAATAGTACTTCCTTTGAAAAATAGATCCAAATGAGATTTGAAAAAATATACCCTATTCCTGAATTTTGCTTAGGGAAAGGTATGCCATTTTGACAATTCTATTTGGAGACCTAGAGAATAAAATGTACTGTCAAAAAATAATTGAATTTAATTTATCAAGCTGCATTTTCCAAAAATATTATACAAATGAATAATTGAATCTCTTGTGTTTATAAATTAATCCCTTGTCAGGGAAACTGTTTAGTCTGGGAAATGTGCATGGAAGGTGATTTTTCCTTTTCAGATAAAATTAAATCTCCCTTTGTCCCTTTCATATAAAATTTCCAGATAGTTAAACACATGATCTTACTTCACTTGCTTAATCATCCATGTTGTTTTTGTCTTTGAGACAATGAGGCTGTTAAACCCATTTATAAATGTATTATTTGACAGACACTTGAAAATATACAACAGTTTATATTCCCAGACATACAAGTACCTTCTCTGTGCTGGTCATCCCACATAAGTAGTTAGAGTTTTCTTCCAATACAGGTTTTAATTCTGGAAAAATCATCATTAATTTCAACTGATTAATAGATTATAGACAAAAAAGGTAATCCAGTTTTACAATGGATCTCAATGTTTTATTGTTCAAAATTATGAACAAATAATAAAACACTGTAATAGATATTAGAAGTTATTTCCTTCAATCATTTAATTTTTTGATATAAAAAAGGATCTCCAGGTGGATCAGCGGTTTGGCACCTGCCTTTGGCCAGGGCGTGACCCTGGAGTCCGGGGATCGAGTCCCATGTTGGGCTCCCTGCATGGAGCCTGCTTCTTTCTCTGCCTGTGTCTCTGCCTCTCTCTCTCTGTGTGTGTCTCTCATGAATAAATAAATAAAATCTTTAAAAAAAAAAAGCAACAAGCCACAGAGTGACTGAGAGGTAATAAAGATATTAATAGAATAAAATGGAATTGAAACTAAAATTTTTCAACTTTAGTTGGCACAAAAAATGCAGTAGAGAGGCCATGCCCACTTGCTAATCAATAACTAATTTCATCATAAAGAAATGTCCCTTAGATTGACATGTGATTAAGTCTCATGACTTTGATATGATGTAGTCCCTGTTTTGTTTTTGTTTTTGTTTTTGTTTTTTTGAAATCCAGTGTAAAGTGTATACTCTTTGACCGGTGTCTCCCCTTTCCCACAGCCCCTGATGACCACTATTCTACTCTTATTTTATGAGACTGGCATTTTGAGACTCCATGTGTTAAGCGACATCATACAATATTTGTCTTTCTCTGACTTATTTCATTTAGCATAAAGCCTTCAAGATCCACAAGGCCATCCGTGTTGTGGCAAATGATAGAAGTTCCTTCTTCTTGTGGCTGAATCCACGGTGAGCACTTGCACACGTACGCGCGCGCGCACACACACACCCTCACAATTTCCTTATTCGTTCATCTATTGAAGGACAGTTAGTATAGCTCCCTATCTTGATATTGTGAATAATCTCAATTATTGTGGGGCTGCAGTTATCGCTTCAAAATCCCGTTTTCATTTCTTTTGCATATATACATGGAAATGAGGTCACTGAGCATATTTAGAACAATTATTTTGAATTCTTTGTCAGGTAATTACTGGATCTCCCAGTTTTGGAGGTCAGTTACTGGAAGTTTACTCTTCTAAGTCCTAGTAAACTGGAAGTTGACTGTATTCCTTTTGCGGAGTGCTGTTTCCCTAATTCTTCATTATCTCTGGAGCCAAGCATCGGTGTCTGTACATTTAAAGAAGTAGACACCTCTTCTAGACCTTTTGGACTGACTTAATATGGAAAGACATCCATCTGTGTGTGGGGACATGGTGAAGGGTGCCATTACCCTGGGACACCATGTGCATGGGCATGTGCTGGCCCCAGGCCCCAGGTGGCATCATGTCTCCAGGTCAGGATGCCTGATTCCATGGCATCAGCAACTGTGTGGTCCCTGCTGAACACTGTGGAGAATCCCTAGTGGCTTCAAGAGCTGTTGGGCTTCCTAGCAGAAGCTTGGTGTCCAGCAGCTCGGAACCAGGGCGGTCAGTGGTGATGGCCAGAGCCAGTCATGTGCACACATGCGACCGGGGGAGCAACTGCAGGTGCCTGAGTAGTGACAGATGCTAGTTGAGGACACACACATAGTGGTGAAGACCAGGGCAGGCAGCAAGGGCCAGCTCCATCTCCTGCACACTTGGAGCTGTGGGTGCCCTGGTTGTGGTTGTGTACCAGGCCTGTTGAATCCTGCCATGGTTTCAGGACAGTAAAGACAGGTGATGTTGTGTCAGACTAGGATCCTGTAGTTGCACAGCCAGAGGGGCAAGCTACAGGTGAGTGAGGTGGTGTAGGCCGGTGACTGCAAATAGAGCTGATCTGGGCCTTGGAGCAGCAGCAGGGCCCCGATTGCCAGGCGTGTTCTCTGGTGGCTACACTGTCTCTCTCCCCCCGGGGTGTGGGCATGACAGTGGAGACCAATGACAGACGTCAGAGCAGTGGCATGCAAGTGCAGGGCTGGAGGGCCTGGCCCCATGAGCACGGGAGGCTGGGAGGTCGGCCATGGAGGTTACACTGGCATCTTCCTTTCCCAGCGAGGGCAACTCTTTCTGGCCGGGGAGCTCCCTCTCAGGACATGGGCCAATGTAGACAAACTGAAGCTATCTCCCTCCCTGCACATCTTTTTGGGCGCTTATCCTTGTGTTATTTTGTTCTTTCGTGTTGCTAAAGTTTCTTAAGTGGACACCAGATTTCTCAGAGCTGTTTTTGTTCACGGATGATTTTGGGATTGTTGATCTTTGTAGGAGACACAGGCGGAGGTCTCCTGCACCACCATGGCGGTGAAGTCTTCACTGGGACCTTCCCATGATGAAATCTGCTTCTGGGTCCTCTTCTGAAGATTTCTTTTTCTTTCTTTTTTTTTTTTTTTTGAAGATTTCTGATATAAATCTTATAGGATTTCTGTGAAATACTTAGATATTTCATATATATTCATTTGTACATCTGGTGAGTTACCACAGATCTTCAATCGGTATTTCTATCTAATGGAAAAAAATTAAAAAATAAAAAACCTCTATTTTTACCTATAATCCTCCCCCTCCCTGTTTCTTTTTCTCTTCTTTTTTTGACAATGGAAGGAATTTAGGGACAAACTGAGTTTCCAGACAATGTACCCTATTCAAAAAGTCTCTCAGTTCACACGAAAACTAATTGTTACTGTGCAACTCACCTTGCTTTATATAGTTATTTTTAGGATGACTTTTAAATAAAATCTTCAGTTTTTCAACAACATTGAAATTTCAAATACCACTCCGTCAGGTCACAGATCTGTTCTGAATTCTCCTAAATAGTAGGCATTGATCCGATTTTGATTCATGCTAGGTTCTTCCATCCTAATATACATTTAGCATAATTTATATTCCAAATCGAATTATATACAAGACCACTTAAAGTCTCATAATGGAAGGCTGTGAGGAAGACTGCTGCAAACCATTAAATGATCATTACCTTCCCACTCAGATAACTGCTAGTGTTCCTGAGGGCCAAGATGGCTCTAACTCCCTGGATACAGTCTTTCTCTTTCACATTATACTTCTCAAAGGAAAGAAATTGATAACACCTAATTTCTGTGAGTGTAAAACTTTTCAATTAGAATTTTAGGCAAAATTTCAAGAGAATAAATGCATTTTGAGTTGTTTCTTCATTTATATAACTCACACCCTACTTCTGAATTGATACCTCTAAAACTAGACTATGAACCATATTGCCCTCAGACTTTCTCTGCTGTGACTTTTAGCCTTATTCTCCCCCTTACCAATTTCTAGAGTTCCAACCTATATTTCTCTCCTTCCCAATACTCTCTTAATTGTAAGCTTAATGGTCATACCCGTTGTATCTCTAATTTATGCCTTGTTAGAAATTTAGGTGGATCAAATGAATTCACAGCAAGTGAATCATTTTTAACTATCATGCTCCATTTGCATTTTAAAAATGGATATTGAGAAAGTGATACGAATCTTTAATTATAATCAGTCCTCTCATCAAATGAGAAAGTCCAGGGAATATGCTATAAACTAGTTTCTGCCCAGGAGCTCTTCCAAATCAAGATTCAAGACCCCTCAATAATCCTAGGAAATGGAAAGTAAAGAATCTAGAAAGTAATATGACAATAGCTTTCCATTCAACCTTGAGTACTTGGCTTCTCTCTTTCCCAGTAATCTCTAGTTCCGTAATTTGGTATTTGTCTATTACAATGGCCTAGAATTTTAGCATTCCCCCTTCTTTTTTGTTTTCCCTGCAAGATTACTTTCTTCTTCTAAGATATGAGTCATGCTTTGCCGTTATTTAGCACTTAGCAGATGATTATTACTGTTACCAGAGGTAACAATAGCCCTGACTAAAGATGGCTTCCACTATCCCAAACCTACCTGAAAATTCAGGAGTTGAGACACATCCGTTCTATTATCCTAGGTTCGTCACTTCATCCATTACTTAAATATGATCTTTAAAATATATCACTGTTCTTCCTAAATAATTACACATTATAGCATGTATTTTTCTACTCCTCACAACTGGAATATAATCATAGTTCATTTTGCCATCATAGTAGTCATGTGGAAATTCAAGGTCATTTATGGAAATAAGGAGACAAACAATTAGGAATTAGTTGGAGAACCAGGTATTAACTTTTCCATATTTAACTTAGAAGAGTTATAGTATCTACATACGCATAAACAAATAATTGAGGTTTGATATAAAAATAATGCAATAGAGTGTTTATTATCTACTACAGTACAAAACGCTAAAGGAGAAAACTCAAAGAGAAAAACGAGAAGTCTTTAGTTTACCTTACTTATAACATCATGTAAAAACATTTTTGAGAAAATAACCATCTTGAATTTGCTTACAAGTTGTGATTTGCAGGTTTGGAAAATGAGCTTTCATGTTTGTTTTATTGGCAATTAGTGTCAAGCTTGGATACAGATGGTGCGTTGTTAATCTGTGAAAGTTGGGGCTATCTTTCAAGTATTAAAACAAATCAACAATGTTGATTGCTCTATAATTGAATATCCACAATTTCATTTTGCTCTAAGTGTATTTACTATCGCTAATGCTTATTGACAAATTTGTTATCAACCCATGACTTTGAGCTTCTGCAGCTCTTTGAAGGACAGAACACCATCTGACAGTCTTGCAAAAGATGGAGGGCGACTTTCCTTGAATTAATTCAGTATTCCAGTATAAAATAAATTGCTTATAGTGTTTCAATGCCCTTAAGTATTAAAGAGAGATTATTTTCAGAAAACCAAAATTGCTGCCTGAACCCTAATTCTTCAAGTCTGTAAGTTTTTATGTAAGCCTTACAGTTGTTCAATTTTTTAAAGATTTTATTCCAGTTAAACACTACTTTCATTGATATTTTTTAAAATAAAAAAAATTAAGAGCTTTTTTTTTAAGAGTTTTTTTTTTCTTACAAGCTCTAAATATATGTGAGGAAAACCAGTATATAAATGATTGAGAAGGTTCAATTGGATATATGGGATTAAATTAATACTTCAATCCAAGTTAATATCTCAGTTTCTTCCTATCATAAAAGTAACTAATAATTAATATAAAACTTTATAGGTCATTCATATAGTTAGTGAGATGTATAGTGGTGTATTATTTATAAGAGGTGCTTATTACATCAAACTAGTTTTATCATTTGTTTTAAATCTATTCTATTATGGTTTAAATAAATTAAGGGAAACTTTGCTCTACCAGGAACTTGAATGACACAAAATCTGAAATTGTTTATTTTTTTTAAAGATTTTATTTATTTATTTGAGAGAGTGCTTCAGAGAGAGAGAGAGCAAGCATGAGTGGGGGCAGGGGCAGAGAGAAAAGCAGACTCTCCACTGAGCAGGGAGCCAAACTAGGGGCTCAATTCCAGGACTCTGGGATCATGACCTGAGGCAAAAGTCCAACTGACTGAGCAACCCAGGTGTCCCTGTAATCATTGTTTAGTAATAAATCATTTAACTAACAAATAAACATAATTCTAATGAAGCATTAAATATCCACCTATCAGTGGAGATTTTCAGCATAAACATTGTATGAAATAATGATATATTTTATAATACAAGAGTTGTTGACTGTGTCCGGACATTGTTTTTGCCATTTCCAAAGATTTTCATGTCATCTCTTCCCATGAAATAAGTAATGACTCACTCATTATTTAGATAATTTGGAAAATGAAACATATCCTGGCATATAATAGAAGCTAAGAAAACACAGCTGACGAGTATTTATTAAATGTATATCATATTTTACGGCTTATGTTAATATTTACTATTTGAAGAAGATAATCCCAAATGATAAAGTGAGCTAGCACATTTTAAATTTCTTTTTTTAATAAATAAATAAATTAATTAATTAATTAATTAATTAATTTTTTAAGTTTATTTCTTGCTCTTATTATAGGAATCATTGGGTCAAAATATCTGCAGGCCCACCTTCCTCCATGGGGTCATTCAGGGATCCGGGCTGAGAGAGGACCTGCCATCTTTAATACATGGCCTCCTATGTCACCCTAGGGCCCAGCTCCTTTTCTCTCTATCAAGATGGCAGAAGAAAAGAGTATATGCGAAGTGTTACAAACTGTATCTGGAAGTGGAGTTCATCTTGAGGGCTGACTCCACCTGGCAGTTTCGTCGACTAGAACTTTGTCACAGGGCATCCAAGTGAAAGACAATGGGTAAGGTAGGCTGGATTCATGTCCAGTTATAGGGGAGATCACCGATTTTGGATAGTTGTCACAAGTCTCTTTTACCAGTGCTTTTGATGAGTGACCCCATTTAATTGTTTCAACATCCCTTTAATATTTGCTGTTGATCTGTGAATAAATGAGATGAAACTTAAAAAAAAATTATATGGTTTGATCAACCTCTACACTGATAGAGCCAAGATGCAGGGTGTCTGATTCATGGAACTTCGGGTTCTTCGCTATTTTAACCTTCTTCAATATGATTATTGTTGATTGATTTTTGTATTATTATTTTTATAATCATGTTTGAATGGATTCTTCATAAGAGGAATTTCTATTTCTTTTTTTAAGATTTTATTTATTTATGAGAGAGAGAGAGAGAGAGAGAGAGAGGCAGAGACACAGGCAGAGGGAGAAGCAGGCTCCATGCAGGAAGCCCGACGTGGGACTCGATCCCGGGACCCCAGGGTCACCTTTAGAGCCGAAGGTGGCACTAAACCACTGAGCCACCCAGGGATCCCCAGAATTTCTATTTCTAATTATGAGTACGCTACCTATTCTATTTCACTAACCTGTACGTATATAAATATTCGCTTGTGATATTATATCCTCTCATTCCACGAATTATTTTTTTTTCCTGTTACTTGATTCACATAAAGGTCAAGTTTTGCTCTTTTTCTCAACATATTTTATCCTTTCTCTTTTGTGGAAGTATTTCTTATTTTCTCAAGGATAAGCTATACATTTTAAAGTATGACAAAACAAAATACGGGAAGATTTTTATATCATAGATGGTCATGCGAGGTTAGTGGACAGATTTTCCTCTCTCTACAGTGGCTCTTTCATTTGTTCATTCAACAAATACTTGTGGAGTCAATTTTGTGTACAGAACATAGAGTAGTTCACAATGCAGATAAAACCCCTTTTTCAATAAATAATCTTCCCTTCTAGTGAAGCACACAGATAATAAACAAATATATATCAGAAGATATAATGTCAGGTCATTCAAGTGATTTGTTGAAAAGTATACCAAGTAAGGTAGATGATTGTTTAATATTTTTACCAAAACAATGCAATTTTAGATAAAGTCATCACTAAAGTCCTTTATCAAGATTTGGCATTTGAGCAGAAATCTGAATGAATTTTAGATAAATGGGAACTACCAGATTTACTAGCATTTTAAACAGAACTTTCTCAAGTGGAAAGTAAGCAGTGAGGGAGTTTGGCTGAGTTTTGTGATAAATTGCAAACTGCATGCACTATAGAAAGTAGCTTTGTAATGAGTGGCAACTTCAAGCAATGGAAAGGTTAACGAGATTTGTTGATGTAGAAGCAACTGATGTTTGATGCATTGCTAACTTGGAGGCACAGTGAACTGAGTAAATTTGCAGGTGATCAAAATTTACCTTTGACTTAATTATATGATCAGGTAAAGTTTTCTCTGCGTGGATTTACATGGCTGGTCAAATAACTGAGAAATTAATCATTATTTTACAACATAGATAAACTTAATTGTACCTACCTTGCCAAGAGAAGTTCAGCCTTTTCACGTGTAGTGTCGTCCTCTATAAATTGCAAATCTTATAACAGTATTTTTTGTAATTATTATTAGTTCGCTTCTTATAATGCAAATCATCCTATTAAAAAAGATTACTTGAATCATTAAACAAACATATCACAGTCATACTATTACTTATAAAATGCACATTGCATAGCCTTTCAAGCTTTATGAAAATGTGCATCTGTTGACTATACCCTCAGAAAAACCATGTAGAATCACACCATTTTTTTATAAAAAGGAAAGCTTTCTGATTTATCTTCATGAGTGTTAAGTAAACCAAGTGAGAAGGACCAAGGACCAAGAATATCGATTGATTTTATGTTAAATCAAGTTGTATTAATTGGAAGAATTCACAGTTAGTGTTTGACAAAGAGTATAAAGTTCTAGCGTTTTTAGAATTGTGTTTAAAATCATCAGATACATCGGATACAAATGGCAGGACATCAGGAAAAGGAGATGTCTTGAAATGGCATTTGAAGTGAATGTAAACAGTCATAAAGAAAGCAAGAAAGTGTTAAGAATCCAATTTTATTGGCTGTTGCTGGCATTCACAAGTATCAAAAGAAATAAAATTCAAGAAGAGTTTATATTTTAATACAAGCTATGATTTCCAGCACCTGAAAGCTTACAACATGGGGTAGGCGTCCACGTATATTTCTCAGAATGGACCAAATTGCCTTATTGATATCTACTATTGACGTTGTTATTAAGTACCTTAAAAAAAAAAGTGAATCATTCGTAGAAATCCCCAGTCCTAAGCAGAAAAGAATAGTAAAGACTTGAAGTTGTGCCTGAAGCAGAATTTTAGATATTACAAGGTAGGGAAGGACCCTCCTGTAGATCCTACGTGAGCTCAATGGGAACCATATGCTTTTTTGACATCTAATGCTTTTTTTCCGTTCCTCTGACTTCATTAGCCATCCCTCTGTCTCTTTTCTTGGTGTCCCAATTTCTTTTCTTGCCATATATTCAGCATATGTCACCTTTCAGTGATGATTAAATTCTGAGTTGATCATTTCAAGTGCCATTACAACTATTTAAAATTCTGCATGCTGTTATCTGCTTCATCCATGATTTTTATAATTTCTTACTTCCATCTTTGGTTAGAAGTTGTTTCATTTCCAAAAAGGAAGTTTCATGTATTTGTGTTCCTGTATCTATGTTTCTACTGTCAATTTCTAATCTCATGAATTCCAACAATATAGGCTGTATTGTATGTACTTTTTGTGGTATTTTGAGAATCCTCTTGAGCACAGTACATAGTCAATTTTTAAATTTTGTATTTATATTGTTACCTATGATAGTTGGACTCATTTTGATTTTTTGACTGCCTAAATTATAAGTTCCTCAGATAGGTGTGTTAAAATACACAGTCTTAATTGTGTATTTGCTTGTAATTTTATCACTTTCCTTTATAATTTGAGGATGATATTTTAGGTATGTATAAAGTTTCATGTTAATATAATATATGTAAAATTATATATATATATATATATATATATATATATATATATATAATTTTAGAGAAAGAACAGCAAAGGGAGGAGGAGCAGAGGGAGAGGGAGGGAGACTCAACAATGAGTAGAGCCGCATGTGGGGCTTGATCTCCTGACTCCGAGATCAAGACCTGAGCCCAAAATAAGTGTCGGTGTTTAACCAACTGTGCCACACAGGCACTCCTGGTGTCTATAAGTTTCAGTAGTCTTGTTCATTTTGTCTTTCAATCAAGATCTTTATTAAATATTTCACTTTCAGGACTGGATGTTAATGTGTCTGATTTTCTCTATATTTCTTATGTATCTTTATTCATCTTTTTGTCCTCCAATGGGCTGTATTGTTTTGTTTTGATATCAGTATTCATTTAGACTTAGCATTTTTTTTCTCTTTTTTTTTTTTTTTTTGTCTCTGTGGTAGCTTTTTGACTACTTCCTTCTAAGTTAATGTCTTTTTCTTATCAAATACTTTGCATTTCTCATTTTATTTGTTTCTTCTGAAATTCTTTATAAGCAGAACACTGCTGTTTTTTCAAGTTATTTTGCTTATTCTTAATGTCTCTTGTTTTTAGTTTTCCTCTTTATTGCTTTGGTTTCTATCCTGAATTATCAGCTTAATTCTAGGTTAACTTCTTTCGAATTCTCTCTTCAACAGATTTTTCCTCTTGTTGACCTAAAGAGTTAGAAACTATGTATTTTTCACAACAAGCCCTTTAATTGGCCCTTTATATAGCCATTTCCTATTGTAAATAAATGTTTACTTTTATTCTAAAGATGAAATTCTTCCTTTTATATCTTTGAGATTTTATATATATATATATATATATATATATATATATATATGTTATGAAATACAGATATTTACCCAACTTACTAGTTGCTCATGGAATTGAGTTTCCTAATGCTGTTTGCAAAATTTTCTTACTGTTCATTTTGCTTGTGAATTATTATTTTTTTTTCTGTGACTTGTTCCCATGTTTGACTTCCTGCCTCTTCAAGCTAGCTCTCTGGGATGTATAACAACAAAGTTTCAATTTAGAAAGCCAGATACTCAACATCTGTCTTCTGGATGGTTTGGTTTATGGTGGCTAAATGACTCACAGAAATCCTTAGAAGATTCTATATCAGGAGCTCGACTTCTACTTCTGTTGTAGATTGGTCATATATTCAGCAGGAGCAGTAGCTAGAAAATCCTCGTGGAAAGGTAATTCATGCCATTGGTCCCTGTAGAGCCTCTATCTCTCACGACTGCCTAGTGCATTGTGGAAGCAATGGTGTGTCTGACGACAGACGCTGACGTATCTATCTACTGGTTGAGTCACCCTGTCCTCTTATACAAATGATGATTTCTTTTTTCCTACATCATATTTTAAGATTTTATTTATTTGAGAGAGAGAGAGAGAGAAGGAGAGAGAGGGAGCCCAACGTGAGGCTTGATGCCAGAGTGCTAGAATAGTGACCAGAGCTGAAGGCAGGCACTATACTGACCTGGCCACCCAGGTGTCCCTAATGCGCAGTAATGTATTATGATGCAGCCACTCTCACATTCTGTGCCTATTCCTATTACACCACCCACATGCCTCTTCTCCAGAATTGCTTTTCATCAGATTTCCAGAGTTGCTACCTCCAGGCACCTGACCAACTAGCATGCCATATGCCACTGCTTGTGAACTCATGCATATTTTTAACTCATTTAACTTCTCTTCCACCCAATGTAAATGAAAAAGTACACCTCGATATATTTTGGCCACTGGAAGGATCTCCCCTCATCAGTGAGGGGACATTTCTTAGTTTTCACTAATACAGGCACTTTCCAATTTTGGTGGCTTGATAATAATTAGCTCCTGATGGAAAATTTGGGCCACATGGTCTCTTGATGATCCATGGGTTAGCGCTTAGCTTTTCGCCAGGATCCAGTACCATTCCAGGAGCTATGTTTTGACTGGTGTTGACTGCTCAGTTATAGATAGAATTCCCTGATTCCCAAACATGGGGGGTATTTACTGCATCTCACTGACTGGATTTGCTGGAAGATCCACCCATTGTCTTTATGACAGAAACCTCTAGAACCACAGTAGCTGTTTGGCCATATGGTCCAAGTGGCAGGACTACTTTTATTATAAGTTTGAATTGAGCCCTTTCTTACTTATCCTGCCATCCACGCAAAACTGGAAGTCTCAGGTGTCACGTGATAAATTGGTTGGGAGAATATTGTAAAGACCGGGATGTTTCCATGTAAAGCATGATGTTTCCAAGTCCAAAAAGTCCCACCAAGAATCATGCTTCTTTCTTGGTTATGGAAGCTCTAGGATGCAATACATATCTTCATTTTGAAGGGGATGCTCTCTCATAAAGTGGTTGCATACTTGTTTCATAAATCCTTTACCTTGGAGACTGTGACAGGAACAGGAATCCCCATATATGAAACCCCAGGTGGGGGTTATTCTGTATGTTAGTAAATTGAACACCAATAAAAAATAAATTAAAAAAAAAAAAAAAGAAACCCCAGGTGGGCAGGAATAACAAGCAGGAGCACATGTTAGGATGAGAATTTTCATACACACAACTGTTAGCTTTTCCTAAACTGGCCCTTGCAAGGTGAACAATACAGCAAAATCACGTTGTTGTAATCACTGTTACTTTGTTTTACCGTCTAATCCATTATCCATGGTCCATTTCTATTTCTTTTTAAATTTTTACCTTGTTCATTCATTTTCTCCCTCTGTGCCTGGCACTGACTTGAAAACAGGATGCATGTTTAATATCATAGGAAACCAGGAGGCGATCGATCTGTTTAGGGGAGGCTTGATGTATCCGAGAGAGGGTGCTGAAATATTTCCTTGCCTTCTCCCAATCTAGCCTGATTGTGCTAAAATAGTCTTATGGGGTTGCTTCCACTCTTTGCTGGTAAAAACCCCTTTTACATTAACAGAAAATCACCCAACACATTCAGAGTTCAGCATAGGAAACAGAAAGAATCCTGGGTATTTCAAGCTGAAATTGCTTTAACCCAGGGGATCACATCTTTGCCAAATCATTAGTGAGTCTAGAGGGATGGAAGTGAGGCCCATGGTCTGTAACAGCGCATCACTGCTGCTGTGATCCGGGCCAAGGCACTGCCGTTATCACTGGTCCCCCCGCTATCGACAACAGAGCCACCACACTCACGAAGGTTGTGGCTGAGCCAGAAGACTCTTCCCAAAGCCAGTGTAGACTAATCGGCCAAAGATCACCTGTAAGTTGTCATTGCTTCTGAAATGTTGCCCGCCCTGTCCTTCTGCCTTCCGAATTTCACACAAATGTGTCCACAGGACAGAGTCTGAATCGTGTGTACCGAGTCCTCTGGCTGCATGCAGTTCTCTAAACACAGATTTTGATCTTCCAGGCTCCCCAGTGCAAGGGTGGTCTTAGAGAGGAGTGGGGAGAGATGCTGGTCATCAGCTAGAATCTTGGACAAAGACCGCAGAGGCTGAGGGTGTGTAGAGGAATTCAAGCACTGTCCTTGCTTGCCCACAGGTAAATGCACTCATAAGGAGATAGTGAAACCTGCCAAAACTTCCTTGTGACTTGTCGGCAAGCATCTCCTAGCTTAGCGCCCTGGGGCAGCCGTAACAAAATAGCACAGCTAGGTGGCTTAAAGAGCAGATGTTATTCTCCTCACATCTGGAGGCATGAATCCAAGATCAAGGTGTTGACAAAGTCAATTTCTTGAAGGTCTCTCTTCTTGGTTTGCACATGGCCACCTTCTCACTGGGTCCTCACATTTTCTTGGGGTGAGTGTTCCTGGTATCTCTGGGTGGGTCCTCATACTTTCTTCTTATAAAGATGCCAGTCCTATTAAGTTATAGCCTACCAGATGGCCTCATTTTAACTCAATCACCTTTTTAAAGACCATTCTTCAAATACTATCATGTTCTGGGGTATTGGTATATATATATATATATACACACATATCTATTAGAGATTAGAGACGGGAGACATATGGATGGAAATGTGCCCCCACCAGAAATTCATACCATTTGTATTTTCATAGTCATTATGAAATTATATAAAAGGTCATGCTCATGTACCCGTACAGCAAATTTTAGACTAAAGAATTAAAATTTATGTATATATAAATTGCTCACCCAAACTTACATAGTTTTTAGGTGAATTATTTACATACCACATTAAAGACATTCAAAAGTGAAGAAGTCCTTTTACACTGCACTATGGTGTATCATTGCTAATTTATTCGTCATGACCTTAGCAATCCACGATGCCTAATTTTATTCTCAGAAACAAACCCAGTTTCTAAGGTTATGAGAAACTGAAATAGCTGTTTCTCCCTTGGTTCAAACTAATTAATCTGTTTTCTAGATAGAAGGAGGAAACAGGTGCTCACAGGATTTATGAAAGGATACAGCTCACAATTAATACAATGAAATATCAGAATTATATCAGTCTACATTTAATGGTAGAAACACCATAACCATAGCACAATCAAGTTAGTAGATCAATGTTCTTAGATTCTAGACTGTGAATAAAGTTTTTTTTAATTATGCTAATCTAAAAATTTCTCAAAAGCTCCCATTGCTCATTATCCTTCAGCAAATTTTAACTGTATTGTGGTACCGACAAACTACATTTTGGAATAGAGGGCCACTGGCATTTTCATAAGTTATTTAAATGTAAAAACTGCTGCATTGTGGTTCATGAGAGTCATTTTCATCACAGTGTTCAGAGTATGAGGATATAGTGACAGATCATTTCTAGGTAGAATCAAGGTGAGAAGTTTGCTCCAATTACTGCACAGAATTCTGGTAATGAAAGGATATTTTTTTGCTTAAATTGGCAACACAGAAGGAAAGGTCAGTTCTGGCTTATGTTTGAGTATAAAAGTGAGCTTATTAATTTGGCTTATTATATACAAATATAACAAATAGGTCATTTCTGATACACTTACTGATTTTTATCCCAGGTAAAATAATATATAAATTAAGAAAAAGTGATGCAAGATTATACAAAGCTGATATTTCCAAGTAAGTCTGGATATATCTCAATGAATAATAATTGGTTTTAGATATATTTCAGGAATTAAACCATACCCTAATTATTATAGGTAGATGATAGATAGATACATGGATACATAATCCAAATCCTAATATATAAATACACACACACACACACACACACACACACACAAGGATGGGCATTTGTTTCCATTTTCGGGCTTTTATGAATAATGCTGCTCTGAACTTTGTTACCATATGTTTTACAATATAATTCAAATATCACATAATTCATTTATTTATGGTGTATAATGAAGGGGTCTTTTTAGTATATTCACAGATTTGTGTAGTCATCACCACAGACTACTTTAGAATACAGTTATTAGCACATTTAATTAAGCCAATGGGTAGTCACAACCATATCCTTCCACTCCTACCCTCAGGCTTAGGCAATCACCAAAATACTTTCTATCTCTATAGATTCACCAATTTAGACCTTTCATATGAATAAAATCATACAATATGTCGGTCTTTTGTGACTGACTCTTTTTGTTTAGCATGTTTTCAAGGTTCATTCATATCCTTGCATATTTCAATATTCCATTCCTTTTAGTGACAATTCATATTCCATTGTGTGGAGATATCATGTTTTATTTTTTCACCAACTGATGGATATTTGGTTTGTTTCCATTTTTTAAATAAATAATGCTGCTATGAATTTTGTATGCACATGTTTTTTCTTCATCAGGTACATATCTGGGATAAAAATTGTGGGGTCATATGGTAATTCTATGTTTAATCTTTTGAGAAACTGCCAGGCTTTTCCAAAGTAAGAGGGTTCCAGTTTCTCACATTCTTACCACCATGTTTTGTTATCTGTCTTTTTGATTATAGTAATGCTAGCAGGTGTGAAACAGTGGCACTATGGCACAATTGTCTGTTATTCACATGTCAAGTAGTTGCAAATGCTGTTATAATGAATGATCACTTAAATTTTGTTGGATAACTCATTCACATGTGCTGATCTTGCCAATTACCAACACTCTGCAACCACTGATCTAAATAACTAACAGAGATATCAGTCAAAGAAGAAAGTAAAAGGACAAGGAAAGAGTGAAGCAATCATGTTCCATTCATTGGATATACTATATTGTATTTACCCATGCATCAGTTGATGACATTTGGGTGGAACACAAAAAGAGCAGTAGGGAAACGAAGATATGGTAGCAAGAGGAAGGGATAAGTTTTCATTTCAAAGGAATAAGATTATAATAATGTATCAGAAAAATAAGTTTTTAAAATTTATTTATTCATTCAAAAGAGATACAGAGAGAGGCAGAGACACAGGGCAGAGGGAGAAGCAGGCTCCCCCCACCCCTGGAGCCCCGTGCGTGACTCCATCCCAGGACCCCGGGATCATGACCTGAGCGGAAGGCATGGCAGATGCTCAACCATTGAGCCACCCAGGTGCCCCCAGAAAAATAATTTTTAATCTAGAATCTCATACTCAAGAAAATGATAAGACAGTTGGAAAACCTTTGTAGGCAGGGATATTCCAACAAACAATCAAATAAAAGAACGCAAACTGAAACATGCAAAAGCAAAACAAAACAAAAATGAAGAAACTCTCAGGCACCCTAATTCAACGAAGCAATAAAAGGAAGAGAACATAGAGCATCTTCAAAGGATGATATTTACCAGAGCGTGGAAAGTAAGAAAATCCGCAGGATACTAGGATAGGCATGTGTATCCCAGCAACTCACTCTGAGGCCATTAGTTTAAGCAGAGAGATTGTGATATTAAAGCTTTAGTCACCAAAAACAAACTGAGATCACAAGTTGACTAACCAGTTTGTGTGGAAATGTGACTGAGAGGTTGGGGAGGCTGTGGAAAGAGTTTGGTGGGAAATACAACAAAACGATCAGTGACACTCTATACAAAAAAAATGAAAGTAAAAAGTTGTACCTGAAGACAACTTAATGATAGTACATCACTCAGCCCAAGTGTAAATATATATTCCTAAAATCAAAATAACGTAAGCCCTTGTATTGATTTAGCCCAGTGGTGGTTTAATGACAACTGAAGATGTAAGAAGGAAAGGGGTATGACATGATTAGAGAGATAAACCCTTATTTCCCACAATAGGAAATCAATAGGTGTTTGAAAATGATTAATCATTATTGCAGTATAAGCCTATATTTAGAATTATGAGGGGTATATGAGAAACCTCATAGGACACAGTAAAAAGTGTCCTAACTACTTACTTCTAGGGAGATGAATGGGGACCCTTCAATTCTTCTAGGTTAGATATTCTTGTTTGAGTATTTTTAATATGAATTTGATTAATATGTATTCATATTATTTTTTAGTTACAAATAATTTGTCTTATAGATGGCTATTCACTACAGAGCTATCCTCAGTAATAAAAACAGAAATGCAAAGCTGAAAAACACTGTGCTATGTTGCCTAGAGTTGTTTTTCCAATAGGAAAATCCATTCTGAACCTCATCTTTTATTTCCTCTTTCTTGCTTTAAAGAAACTTTAATTCTTAAGCATTAAAGGTAACTCACATGTAAAACTATTAATCCATTTATACCTATTTGCTTACTTATTTACTTATTTCCTTTCAGGTTTATTATCATTTGGTCTACGGCTAGCTCTAAATCACAGAAATCTTACATTAGGTTGACTCTACGGCCAGTGTTCCAATCTCTCTTGCATTGCTTCTACCAGAGAAGTCTGTGTTGGTTTCATGGAGATCTTCTTTTGATCCACAGTATCTTCTCTGATGATCTTCCTCTCTTCTTTCTTTCTGATTTAAGTTTCCATCCCTGGGAGCCACTCTCTGCATAAAGATTTTCTATAAAATAATAATAATAATAATAATAATAATAATAATAATAATATAAAATAAAAGATTTTCTATGTAAAATAATTTTAAAAAACAGTATTATAAATATATTCTCTCCATTTTTATATATTGTTGATCTCCTGTCACCATAAGTATAATTTTGAACATTGAAATTCTCCACATCCCAAGCAGTATTATCTGCAAAATAGATAATAAATATAAAATTTGAGTACACTATTAAAGTAATCCTACTGAAATGCAAATGAAGAATACTTCTGTGACTTGTATTCAAAGATGATTTCCCCAATCTTGATTAATTACATAGCTATCTTCTAATAATATTGTTTGTTTTCTTGATCATACAAAAACTTACTTATTCTAAATATCTGAATATTGTGTTTTGCTGCAGTTCAGTGAATCATACAATAAACTTTTGGGGGTATATACTAAATAATCCGCACACACATTCACTCACACAAATGGAAGAAACTCACAGAACATTAGGTACAAAATAGAATTTCAAAAGTTTAATTTCATAATGCACATTTAATTTTATTTAAATTATGAGCTATTATTTACTCAGTTTAATTTTTTAAAAACCCATTGACTCACAAATAGGATTATCAAAGCATGATTTTTAAGTGGCATCCCCTAGAGTAAACATTTCTAAGACATGAAAAATTATTTCTTAATCCTTCAAGGTCTTCTGGCTGGACTAAAAATTAAATTTACAGAAGGGAGAGTAATAGGAAGAAAAAAAAAAGTTTTATCACATGTGCATGGAGATCCCATGATGAAACTGAGATCTAAAGGAATGACCAAAAATAAATAAATAAATAAATAAATAAATAAATAAATAAATAAACAAACAAACAAATAAATAATAAAAAAATTTAAAAACAAAAAGAAAATAAAGGAATGACCAAGGCAGGCAGTTTTTGTACTTTTTAGACAAAGAGACAATAAATCTGTGAAAAATTGACAGAACAAAGAAAACCTGACTTTGTGAGCACCAATTAGTACGGAATTTTACACATAATTTGGTGTGTGGTAGTAAATTAGTAGAAAATAAGAAGGGTTTTTATACAGCCTTCCTGGCTTTAAATATCCTATCTCTGGTGATAAGGATGTCTACCTCTTGGTACAGGGAGGGTACTTTTCATGTGGGATATTTATTTCCTACTTTCGGGGAGCAGGGGAGCATCTGACTGTCCTTCTTGCATGGGTTGTGTGTTGTCGCTTTTATTTTAGATAATCACTATGCCACAGTCTAACCTTGGCCCCTCCATGCTGAAGAAAGAGATATAAATTTTTGGCTTAAAAAAGTAAAATAAATAAAATAAATAAAATAATTTTTGGCTTGAAGTAGCACAAGATTCCATATTTTATTCAGAAATAATAAACACATTTAGTTTTAACATGATAGATATTCAGGCAATGGAAAACATGTTGAAGAAAATAAATCTGGTCACAGTCAGAAATAGTGCCTCTGAAAACTACAAGATAGGTTGAAAGGCCAATAAATATATGGATATTAACTATATAGTTGTTAGAATTTTCGTAATCCTATCCACGTGGTACTTGAATGACGGTACTATTTGTATGAATATTAGATATACAGTTGTTACTGAAGAGCTGCCACTAGACCTTATAAAGCAATACCTTTGTTCTGGTTAAAGTTTCTAGTCAGTCAAAGACTTTGTTTATGGCCTGGGCTATTGCTGAATTTAATTTTGCAAGCTACTTGTCTGATGTTTGTTTGTGTGATGTTTTTTGAAGTAATATTGCTATTTTCAACATTACCATTCAGAGAATAACTTTCCACTGGGTCGCTGCTATGGTTTTCCCATTTAGAGCAATATTCTTTGAAAAGCACATTGACTCAGGTGATAGCAGAGACATCTCTGAGTGTTAGTTCTCCAAGATCCTTAAGAACCATCCCAGAGCAATGGATGAGGCTTTAACCGGTAATGCTAACTCAAGAGGCAAAAATAAGTCCTGGTAACAATAAAATACTCAGTTCTGTTGAGTACTTTGGGGCCACAAGGCTAACTTGCTAATATCTACAACTGCTGTTTCCAAGCTACGGTTCAGAGACTCCTAGAACTGCATTAAAGAGAGGATGAGGGAAATACTGGGTGGACCTGGCTACGGAAACCAACTCTGAGTTCAACAGTGAAAATGTTAGAACTCTGTGGTTTTACAGAAAGTTGGAAAATATACAGCTAATTAATTTTTTATAATAATTTTGGAAGAATTAAACTCAATTCTTCCAGCCTTGCACTCAAATTTCTGGTTTGAAAACAAAAGATAAGTGCCCAGTGAAACCTATTAACTGCTTGGCTAGCTTAAGATTTTCTGGATCCATCTGTCTCCACTATGATAGATAGTGGAAACCACATCCCTTGCTTCAAAAACACACAGGCAGAGAGCAGATGAAAAGGAAGATCCACATATCTCAGCACTTCACAATTTATTATAATTAATAAAGCTTTGCATGATTTTTGTTTTGGCCATCTTCTTTACTACTGAAATTACAATCAATGCTTAAGCAACTGAACTACCCAGGCTCCCCACCAACTCTGTTTTTTTGTAAATTTTACAGTAATATTAATTTTCTGGTACTAATATTCTCAAGACTTTATACATGCAAACTCAATTTCTAAAACTTGCTAGAATTATTTCCCTTTTTGATAGACACGTTATCACATTTTCTCAGTGAGTACTCTACATGTTTAAAAGATATCTTGAGTTTTCTGCATCCCAGTTCATGGAAGCTGCCCTCTCAAAGGTCTCGGTATTTTTAATGGAAAATAGTATTACTGATAAAATATGGGCAATAGAATTCATTGGATATTATTCCACACTACTGGTACTACATAGGTTGGCCCACTGTAGGTCACTGGGGTTACTTACAAACCCATTTTTTTTAATAAAATGATTTTACATCAATAACTATTTTAAATTTAATTATATATAATATTATACTCTATTTAATGTAAATTCCTAAGTGCTTTTTCTCTGTGATACGTTTACTAAAACTTTTACATCTTTTTTTTTTTAACTTTTACATCTTTAATCTCTTGTAACTATACTCGTCTTTTTTATAATGTTTATTCAACTCACTGATTATCATTTTGTGATCATTTTATTGACCTGGAAGGTTTTCTATTTTTTTTTTTTTAAGTAAAACTCTTGCTTACTGTCTAATTACAACTTAAAATAATTTATGAAGTGGTATAAATGTCTTATTTCAAATAATCAAATTAAAGAAGGATTTACGTAACATGAAATGATATTAAAGTTAAATGTACTCTTTATTTTTCCAGATAGGTTGATTTCATGAGTTTAAATTCCCTTTGAATTCAGATTTTCTAACTCCTACATCATCACAATACAAACAATTTGCATTAATTCTGCCTAGAAAAGAATATATCTTATAAGACAATTACTCAATTCAGACAAGGAATCAGATATCAACATAAGAAGAAACTGAATGTTGCTCATGATTTGATTAACAAAAAAATAATTGCAGAGAATGCCTCTTTCCAGCTATCACTAATCAGGCTGTCTAGTTTTTGAAGGTCAGAAGGAAGAAAGTAATAGAAGAGAAGTTAGCCAATCAGTCAACACAGTAGTGAAGTACAAAGGTCAAATATAATTATAAATTAGTGAGAAGGAATACCAAGTGGAATTTTAATGTTCAATTCCATATAATTAGATTAATATATGTTTATATATATGTATGTATATATATATACCTATAAGATTAATGTATTAATGTGTGTATATATATATATGATTAATGTATTTATTATGGAAAAAAAGATGCTATGTCCAATTGCTTAACATTTATGCTCACTAGTTGGTATGTGCATTTCTATCCTGTACCTGGGAAAGGCTAAACTATAGATACAAAATAAATAAAATATGTTCAGAGATATCTAAGATGAAAGATGCTATCAATCTAAGCTTAAAAACAGACAAAAAAACAAGAGCTTGTGGTTAATGTATTAATGATAAATTTCAATCTCCAGGTAAGGCTGGTTTTAGCAACTATGTATATCACTGAATCATGAAAAGTTCAGGACCTTAAAATGAGCTGGCCATGCTGGACTTGTGAGCATATTTTATCAAAATATATATGTTTGAAAAAACGAAAGATTTTCTTAGACTAGACCTTTTTTTCTCTTCTTTATACTACATATGTGAGATGTTAGAAAGCATCATTAAGTATATAATTAAATAGATAGTTTTTATTAGCATTCTAAAAACCAGTATCATGTAGGTAGGAGAGGGAAACCACTTATAAATCAAGAAAAAAATAAATACTGTAGGACTCAATCCCAAGACCCCAGGATCACGACCTGAGCCAAAGGCAGATAGATGATCAATCACTGAGCTATTCTGGTGCCCTTTTAAGCTATAATTCTTTGATTATATAAATTGAAGAAGATTTAAGTATTAGTATTATGATTTAGTATTAGATTTAAGATTTAGTATTATGAAGATGGCAATTCTCCTGAAGCTGATCTATGGATTTAATTTAATTTCCCAATTTAACATTAAAATCTTAGCTGTGGGTTTTTCATCGATGCCTGTATCAAGTTGAGTAAACCTCCTTTTATTCATAATTTGCTGAGATATTTAATAAAAAATAGATGTTTTACCTTGTCAAATGTTTTCATTGTCTCTTTTGAACATATCAAGTGGTAACTTGCTTTAGCTGCTTATATTTAATCACAGTAGTTTTGTTTTGTTTTGTTTGTTTGTTAGAGAGGGAGAGAGAGAATCTAAAGCAGGCTCCATGCCCAGCATGAAGCTGAATGCAGGACTCT
This sequence comes from Canis aureus, assembly GCF_053574225.1. Lineage (NCBI taxonomy): Eukaryota > Metazoa > Chordata > Mammalia > Carnivora > Canidae > Canis > Canis aureus. The sequence goes on along the minus strand of NC_135614.1, from coordinate 85,604,754 downwards.
ATCTCACACCCCTGAGATCATAACCTGAGCCAAAATCAAGAGTCAGACACTTAATTAACTGAGCTACCTATGTACCCCTAAAACATAGTTTTTAAATGATAGATGTATCTTAGATATTTTTATATAACTCTCACATGATAATGATGTTTCCCTTTTCCCAAAATAATGGATTTGATTTGCTAATATATTTTTTGGAGTTATATTTATTTATTTTTTAAATAATAAATTTATTTTTTATTGTTGTTCAATTTGCCAACATACAGAATAACACCCAGTGCTCATCCCCCGTCAAATGCCCCTCTCAGTTCCTGTCACCCAGTCACCCCCACCCCCCACCCTCCTCCCCTTCCACCACCCCTAGTTCATTTCTCAGAGTTAGCTAATGTATTAATGATAATATATTTAGGTCTATTTTCATAAAATGTACTGTTCTGTAATTTTCTTTTGTTTCTTTTTCTGGCAATATTGTCTGCTAAGACTGGTGCAGTGCCTTCATCAAATGACTGGGAAAGATTTTACTCCCCCTGTACTGGCTGAAAATTGTATTATTGCTTATTTACGTATGTGATTGAATTAATCAGTGAAGCAATCTAGAACAGGTGTGATATTGTGGAAAACTACTCATGAATTAGAAGTGTATATAGACATAGAAATATTTAGGTGATCCATTTTTCTTCAGTGGTGTTAGTTGTCTTTTATGGTACTTTTTCCATTTAAGTTGTCAAATTTATTGGAGTAGAGTTCTTAAAAAACTTCATGGGTTATCATTTTAATATTATGAGACATGTAGTGGTGACTTCTCCTCCATTTCAGATGTTAGCAATGTGGGTTTTTTTTCCCTCTTTTTTTTTTTATCATTCTGCTAGGGGTCATCAATTTTACTGATATTTCTGAAGAAACAACTTCTTATCAATTCTCTTTTTCTTGTTTGTCTTTTATTTAATTGATTTATGCTACTGTTTATTAATTCATTTTTTTCATTTTTGTTATTTATTTTTTTATTTCATATTTTCCTTTTGCTTTCAGTTTACATATTCTTTTTCTAGTTTCTTTTTATCATGTACTTGGGACATTTGTTATATGATGCAGACACAGCATTATGTCTTAATTAACTGACCCTTCCAATCTTATGGAATTCTCTTCCTTATATTTCGTTAAGATTTGATTCATTCATTCATGCATTCATTATTTCATTCATTCGAGAGAGAGAGAAAGAGAGAGAGAGAGAGAGAACACGCAAACAGGGTGGTGCCAGGGGAGAAGGAGAGAATCGCAAGCAGACTCTGTGCTCAGCAAAGAGCCCAACATGGGGCTCAATTTCACAACCCTGAAATTACGAACTTAGCCAAAATCAAGAGTAAGATGATTAACCTGCTGAGTCACCAGGCACCCTGCCTTCTTCATATTCTTAAAGTGAATCTTTCCCACTTAAGGGCACCAAACAACAGCTTTCTTGTGATTAATGGATGCATGGCAAATATATGTCCGCCCTTTCTTTTTTTTTTTTTTTTTTCGCCCTTTCAATTTAAACTTGTTTGTGTCTTCATATTTACAGTTTCTTGTAAGTAGTATATGGTTAAACCATGCTCCTTTATCCCATCTGACAGTTTCTCCTTTTTAATTAGAGTATCTAACTTCTCTACATGTAATGCAAATTATTGATACATGTGAACTCAGGCCTAATACATTGCTATTTGATTTTCACTTGTCTCATCCTTGTTTCTCTATCTCCTTTCCTTAAATTGTGGCTAGGTAAAATTTTTTTTTTTTTTTTTTACAATCTTACTACCTTTTCTGAGGTCTTTATTTTTATTTCTTCTGTGTTTGTGCATTTGTGTTTGTATGTGCCGTAAAAAAATGCAATATTGATGTTTAATTTGGAACATTCTGTTTAAATACTTTAATGTTTCATAAAAATCTTAGTACTCTATCATAATGTTTCCAAAAGATTAGCTTGCACACTGTTTTGTTTTTTGTGTATTTTACTTGTATATATAAGCTATAAAACTTCTTGTTATAGTCTGAATTGTGTCCTCCTAAAACTCATATGTTCAAGCCCTAGTCCTCAATGTGACTATATTTTAAGATAAGGCCTTCAAAGAGATGATTAAGGTTAATGAAGGTCATAAGGTTGGGACCCTCATGTTAGATGACTGGTGTCCTTATAATAAGAGGAAGAGACACTGGGGATGTGCACACACAGAGGAATGATCATGTGAAAATACAGTGCCAAGATGGCCCTCTACAAATGAAGGCCTCAGGAGAAACTATCCCTGCTGGCACCGATCTTGAATTCCCAGCCTCCAGAATTGTAGGAAACTTATTTATGTTGTTTAAGTCACTTTGCCTGTGATATTTGTCATGGCAACTGCAGCAAACTGATACGCCTATGTTTCTTAATTATTTTTTGACATTATAATAAGCTAAAAATTTTATTCTTAAATGAAAATATCTTGGATATAGTTGCTAAATTAATATTTGTGTATATCTTGACATTAGAAAACAGAAATGGAATACTGTCAGTTTCAGCATACTTAAAATGAAAACAGAGTCCAGCAGACTTGATTGCTTCTCATTTAAAGAATGATTGCATTGATGCTTTTAACCTGTAATGTAAATAAAAACAGAAACAAATTAAATTCATTGAACTTGTTAAGTCTGAATCAGCTAACATTTTAATAAATTACTGCTTTTGGGATGTGATGAATTATGTCTTTCAATGAATAATGCTGCAAACATATTTGCTAATTTATACCTTATAATAATTCTTAGGTATGTAACTTATAATACAAACATACTAATGAATTAGTATTTGAAAGTAATATATATCTGATGTTGATATTTTTTTCTTTGAACTATGGATATTTTCACTCTGTTATGTTTTCAATACTATTCCTATTCCTTGACTATTTATGGATTTATATTTATTTTTTCTTCTGTGATTGATTTCCACCCCTTCTTTTTGCATTATATAAAGAAGATGTGATATATGTAATGGAATATTACTCAGCCTCAAAAAAAAATGAAATCTTGCCATTTACAATGACTTGGATAGGGCTAGCATGTATTATACTAAGTGAATTAAGTCAGTTAGAGAAAGATAAATACCCATATGATTTCACTTATATGTGGAATTTAAGAAACAAAACAGATAAAGATAGGAGGAGGAGGAGGAAAGAAAGAGACAGATGGAAAGAAACCATAAGAGACTCCTAATGATAGAGAACAAACTGAGGTTTAATGGGGGGAGTGTATGGGGAATGGGCTGGATGAGTGACAAGTATTAAGGAGGGCATTTGTTATGATAAACACTTGGTTTTATATGTAAGTGATGAATCACTGAATTCTACTCCTGAAACCAGTGCTACACTTTGTGTTAACAAATTAGAATTTACATTAAATTTGAAAATAGGGCAGCCTGGGTGGCTCAGCGGTTTAGCACTGCCTCTGGCCCAGGGAATGGTCCTAGAGTCCCAGGATCAAGTCCCACGTCAGATTCCCTGCATGGAGCCTGCTTCACCCTCTGCCTCTGTCTCTGACTCTCATTCTCTCTCTGTGTCTCTCATGGGTAAATAAATAAAATATTTAAAATTTTTTTGAAAATAAACAAAAACATTAATCATGTTAAACATATTCTGAGTTACTGTGTTTCTCTTCTTTGATATTCTTTATTGTATAAAGCTGTGTTACTATTCAATCTTGCCATGGATCATAATTCTTATCAATAAAAAGTAACACTGCTCCTTTTTTTTTTTAACTCTGCTCTTATAAGTGCTTTCATTTCAGAATTCCACATTTATAGTAACATTTCTCATGGTATCTTTTTTGGGGTAATCTGCTATATTTTAAAATTATTTCTCTTTGTTAAACTTTCTGATTTATTTATTTTTGGCTTATGTCACCTATTTCTCCCATTCTCTAATACTTTTGCCATAAATCAATTAACCAGATATGTATGGGCTTATTTCTGGGCTCTCTATTCTGTTCCATTGCTCTATGTGTGTGTTTTTATGCCAATTTCACACTGTATTAATTAATATAGCTTTGTAATAGAGTTTAAAGTCAGCCATCATCTGACTGCTTAGATAAGCAGAGAGGTTTGAAAGACAGTGAAGAGTGGGTGCAGGGTCCCAAATGAAAGGACAAGATGAAACTTCAGGGAGGAACAAACCCTTTAATGAAACAGAGATGAGTAAATTACCTGATAAAGAGTTCAAAGTAGTGATCATAATGAATGAACACAGTGAAAGCTTCAACAAAGAGATGGAAACTATAAGAAACAATCCAAAATAATCCACAAAGCTGAAGAGTACAGTAATTGAAATGAAAAAAAAATACACTAGATAAGTTCAATAGCAGACTAGATGAAGAAAAAAAAAAAAAAAAAAAAGAAGTGTTCACATTGAAGACAAAGCAGTGCCAGTGCAACTCACCCAATCAAACCAGAAAAACCAAAAAAAAAAAAAAAAAAAAAAAAAAAAAAGGGAAAAGTGAGAATAGCTTAAGATGCTTATAGGAGGGATCCCTGGGTGGCGCAGCGGTTTGGCGCCTGCCTTTGGCCCAGGGCGCGATCCTGGAGACCCGGGATCGAATCCCACGTCGGGCTCCCGGTGCATGGAGCCTGCTTCTCCCTCTGCCTGTGTCTCTGCCTCTCTCTCTCTCTCTCTCTCTCTCTCTCTATGTGACTATCATAAATAAATAAAATTAAAAAAAAAAAGATGCTTATAGGAAACATCAAAAAGAATATCATTCATGTTGCAGTGGCCCAGATGTAGAAAAGAGAGACAGGAATCTTGTTCAGATAAACAATGACTGAAAGCTTCTGTAACACAGAGAAAGCATCCACTTCCAAGAAGCCTAGAGAGTTCCAATCAGATGGACCCAAAGAGATCCACACCAAGACACATTATAAGTAAAATGTCAAAAGTTAAAGACAAGGACTATCCATTAAAAGTAGCAAGATATCTGTTCTACAAAATTTCTTATGTACCTGGGAATTCCTATAAACCATCAACAGATTTTTTTTTTCAGCAGAAACTTCAGGCCCTAAGGGAGTTCCATGATATATTCAAAGTGCTAAAGAAAAATACTTCCAACCAAAAACACTCTACTCAGCAAAATTATTATTCAAATTGAAGAAGAGATAAAGAGTACATCCAATAATCAAAAGCTAAAGGAATTCATTACAACTAAAGTGGCCTTACAAGAAATGTTAAAGAGACTTCTTTAAGCTGAAAAGTAGGGTGCTAATTAGTAATAAGAACATATATGAAGGAATATGTCTTACTGGAAAGATAAATATATAGTAAAGATAGTGGTCTAATCACTTATAAAGCTAATACAAAAGCTAAAAGACAAAAGTAGTAGAAATAATTATGATTACAATGATTAGTTAAGAGATATACAAGATAAAATGTGACATCAAAAACATAAAACAGGGCAGCCCAGGTGGCTCAGCGGTTTAGTGCCGCCTTCAGCCCAGGGCCTGATCCTGGAGACCTGGGATTGAGTCCCATGTCGGGTTCCCTGCATGGAGCCTGCTGCTCCCTCTGCCTGTGTCTCTGCCTCTCTCTCTCTCTCTCTGTGTGTCTCTCATGAATAAATAAATAAAATCTTAAAAAAATAAAGTTTAAAAAAATAAAGTTTAAAAAAAAACATAAAACATGGTGAGGGAGAGTAAAAATGTTGAGGTTTCCGACAAAATCAAATTTAAGTTACTAACTTTATGGACTCTTAGAGATACAAGCTTTTTGTAAGCTTCATGGAAATCACAAAGCAAAAGATACATGCACAAAAGATAAAGAAACATAACTCTACCACTAAAGAAAGTCATCAAGTCACAAATGAAAAGAGCAACAGGGAGGAGCTACAAAAACAGCCAATAAGAAGTTTACAAAATGGCAATAAGTACATATCTACCAATATTTACTTTAAATGTAATGAACTAAATTCTCCAAAGGATGTAGAGCTTCTGAATAATAAAACAAACCAACAAACAAAAAACACAAGACCTGCCTAAATGAAACTCACTTTAGATATAAGAACACACAGACTGAAAACAAGTATTTTAAGCAACTGAAAACCAAATGAAAATCGGAGTAGTTATATTAGACAAAATAGGCTTTAAACAATGACCATAATAAGAGACAAAAATGGGCATTACATAAGGATAAAACCAAACCTTCAAGAGGGTATAACAATTGAAAATAAGTATATTTTTCTCTCTGACCAGCATTTTGGAAAAAGTGCATTGAGTTCCAGGGACACACATCCAGTCACATTTTACTTTGGTAACTTGTACCTATGTTTTAGAAATCTTCTCATCGGAAACAGTCAAATAGAATTTGTACCAAAAGTCCAATGAACTTGAATTTTTCTTACTCTGTATTGGTCTTCGTGTTCACTTACAACCATTATTTCTGTGTATATTTTCCACTTGGTCTATAAAAATTTAATGCTATGAAAGTTCTCTAAATTGTGCAACTTTTTTTTTTTTTTTTTTTTGGACCTTCTCAATGATTGCAGCTTTGTGAAAATGTGCTTTCATGCAATCTGTTTCATGTACCAGGCTGAGCAGGGGGAGAGCTGCTGCTAGGAGAAGGAAGGATTTCTTTGAGATTCATGGTATTTTCTGATGACATCTTTGATGTGGCTTAATCAAAATTTGTAGGATACATCTCAAGTAGTTCTTAGAGGGAGATGAATAGCTGTAAATGTGAAATATAAAATTTATGGGAAATCCTCTTCTAATTGGCTACCCTGTCTTTTAATGATGTGTGCCAGATTTTTAAGTGGGACAATTGGGAGAATAAATGTGTGGTGTGTCATTTTTCCAGTTTCTGATCTTATCCCAAGATAAAGTCCTTCTTTAGGATTTAGCTTGTGTTCACAGGCTTCACTGACATTCACTACTATGATCTTCAACTTTAATACTTACCTCTTCTTTATCAAAAATCTCCTGTATTCTAAAGATAATTTCCCATTTTGATGAAGTTCAGAAACTACTGACTTGTATCACCAGAGAGAATTGTGAAATTTTCAGTGGCTTACAATTTATTTTTTCATATTTTTTATACCAACATTTAACCGTTAGTTCCTATGGATAACAAGCAGTTAGCCCCAATCTGCCGAGCTTCCTCTAAAGGCTATTAATAAAATATCCACCATTTACTTGTTGATTATCACTAAGGAATGGTCCTCAGATCCTGTTTCACACATCCATTCCTTTTTCAAGCTCATTCATATTTAAAACTTTCAAGATATTTCAAAATTTTTGGCCATATTTTGGGTGCCATGGCCTCATCCTCCAATTTTCAGGGGCTATGAGGCCCTGACACAACTTTCAACTGGCACAACCTCACTCAAGAGCCCCTTTACTGGAGCTCTTATACCAGGCCCCCAACTCTTGCTATTCATTTTTAATTTGAAAATTGAATGATATATTTATAGAAAAAGTAGGATTTTTTGAAACTATATTTAGTAATGTTTTTCTCTCTTTTGCTCATAATATCTATGTCAATTTATAAAATTTTAGGCATTTTTCATAGTGCTGTTTTGCAAGAAATAAAATTACCTTTGATTCTCATTAATTTGATTATGATATATCTGGCTTTTTTTTTTTCTATATATCACATTTCAAGTTGTCTGAGCTTCTTAAATCTGTGGAACTTTTTGTTCATTTCCAACATTTATAAAATTCTCAACCCTAATCTTTTAAAATATTTGTTGTGACCTAATCTCTCTTTCTCTGTCTCCTCTAAGGTCTCTTTGTATATCTGAATGCTTTGTATTATCCTGTGGGTTTCATGTGATCTATTCCATTTTTCTCACATAGTTGTGTGCTTCAGTTAGGATAATTGAGATTATGACACCTTCAAGTTCATTAACTCTTTCTTCAGTTGTGTCTATTCTGACCTTAAGGCAATCATAGGGGGGAGTGTGTGTGTTTATTACCTGCATAGACAGATGGAGATATATTAATTTTTATGCTTTTTATTTGACTCTGCTCACTTCTAAAATCTTCAAACTAGCAAAATAAAATAAAATAAAATCTCCAAACAGTTCGTTCACGTTGCTCAGTTTTCTAAGTTTACCTGTATGCCATAGTTAATTTCAAATTTCTATTATATTTAGGTCTCTGAGAATTCTGAATCTGCTCTACTTCTCTTGACTATTTGACCACTTCACGGTCACTAGTATATCCTTGCTTTTCTCTATGTCTCATACTATTAGACTGAATGTCAGACATTGTGTGAAAAAGAAGACAGAAACAGAGCTAAATGTATTTATATCCTGAAATGGACACACTTCCTGTGAGGGGCTGTGTAGATCTCCTGTAGAGGTGAGTGGCTGTGACTTGTTGGTTATTTAGCTATATTCCGTACACCACACATGTGAACATCCTCTAGTGATAAACTGCTGCTCTGTTTTGCTTAGTGAGAGCCTGGACTTTCTGAGGCTTTCTTTCTGAGTGTCCCTACCCCACCATTAGCTTTCAGCGGCCCAGGAAGATGTGGGTAAAGATGGGTTTCTCCCATGCTTTTATTCTTCTCTCAGTAGAGGGCCATGCTTGCTACCCAATGCAAAGGTTATAGTAGGGGAGCAATTTTTCAGTCTTCCTTCTTCTAATCCAACCCGAGGAGGGTCCTTTTTCCTTGATCCTTGTGACTTAGGCTTGCTCAGCGTTCCTACCCCTCCCTTGCAAACAATCACTTCTTCCCATTCAGTGCAAGATCCTGACTTTTTTTCCTGGCATTCTCTCAATGGTAGCAAGCCTCTGCCTCGTACCCATGCAGTCAGAGATGATTATATATCCTGCTCAGGCTTTATAGGCAGACAGTTAATGCCATGGAGTTAAAAACTCTTTGGTAGGTAAGTATTCTGTACTTCCACTAGCAGCACAGAACTTTCTCCTTTTTTTAGTGCAGGATTTCTACTCCCAAGGCCCAGGGTGTGTGCGTATGTCTATGGTTTTCCAGTACAATGCTCAGGGCAACCATCACCTTATAGTCATGCAGAACTCAGCAAATCAGGGGGTTGTTTATGTTCATCATCATCATCATCATCATCATCATCAGCGGCAGGCCATGCATTCTGTGCAGCTGGTATTTCTACCCTTGCTCTCTCATTTCCTCTATGAGCACTTGAGCTGAAAAGGATGAGCAAATGGATAGAAATCTCCTCTTAAAATGGCTGGGGCTTTCAGGATTCTAAATTATCATGCTAGCCATTTTGGCCTGTAATCATTCATTAAAATTTAAGTTGTTTTCATCCAAATTAATTTTATAGTAGCTAAGTCTATTTCCCATTCTTTTTTTTTTTTTTTAAGATTTTATTTATTTATTCATGAAAGACACAGAAAGAGCCAGAGATACAAGCAGAGAAACACACACACACACAGAGGCAGAGACACAGGCAGAGGGAGAAGAAACAGGTTTCATGCAGGGATCCTGATGCGGGATTTGATCCCAGGACTCCAGGATCACGCCCTGAGTCGAAGGCAGACGCTCAACCACTGAGCCACCGAGGCGTCCCTATTTTCCATTGTTATATCTTAGAAGAAGCCCTTGATGTGTACCATCTCTTCTTAGAAAGGCATGTCATCCACTGGAATCATGTTTTCACCAATAACTCTGTGGTCTTACTGTTTTGTTGACGATAAGACTTGTTCTCATTTTTAACATGAAGGCTTTTTTTGCTGTCTTTTGTTTTTTGCTATAGATAGATAGATAGATAGATAGATAGATAGATAGATAGATAGATGATAGATAGATGATAGATATACTCTTTAATTTTAAAACATCATTTTAGGAAAATGTAAGGTGTTAGCATGCAAAATTCACTTGGTTTGCAACCTTACTAATGGGCAATGTCACATTTTTCTTCTGCTGCTGCTTCTCATAGTCATTTAAATTATGGATAGTTGACTCAGTTTCATGCTAAAAAAAATCAGAAGTCAACTGATAAATTAGAAGTCCACCTTGTTTAGTATGTGGCCATTCTTGATTAAGTCAATCAGGTTATAATTATTTCCAAAGAGCTACAATACAGAGAAAAAGAACAGACTGAATTGTTTACTATCCGGTGAAGCTTTCCTTATAGATGTGTATACACAGGTACACAGATATAAAAACATATCCATCGAGATTCTTCATTTTTCTGCCTTTACTTTCATCTCCCATTCATTGAGAGACACTTTTGGGACTTCACGTATTTTCCCCCTGGAAAGTTCTATTTAATCTCAGACATTGCATTGGGGTCAGAGGCAATCTGTTAGTACATTGGTATTTGTCCCATGACAAAGTGGGTTATTGCAAGCCTTTATGAAGGGACTTTTGCCAGGTTTCTTTCAAATTCTACAAAAATTATTTAAAATTAAATTAGATGGTGAAAGTGTGTGGATCATTAAACTTTGCATTCAAACCAAATAGCAGAAATAACTCCGGTTTTAAGGAAGAGAGAGAGTACTAGGGCACTGAGGAAGAGAGTGTCCTTTTTGACTTTGCAGAGGCAAAATGCTTGACTAAATAGACTATAAGCAGACTTTGAATATTTATAATAGTTTTGCTAAAAAAACCCAGGGTAGTCATGTTACGTGTAATAATGAAAATGACAATCTTTTCACCTACAGACTCATTTCAAATAATAGTAATTTGTAAGTGTTCTTTCAAGGAGAACTAATAATTACATTTTTATTTCTTAGATATGCAGAGGTAATAGCAAGTTATTCATGGATTTTAATGAAACACGCATATATTCAATCCACACTTAGCAGTTCTAGACTTACCACTATATGCTTTATAGCTTCTCAGTGTATTTATCAGGTAACCTTTTTACAATTAAATTCTTATTAAATTTATAACTTAAATCCAGAACAATACATAATCATTTTGCAGTGATGATGCATTTACATGAAGTAAACACACCAACGTGACCAGCACTCACAGGAAGAAACAATAGTACCAGATACCCCAAGGCCTCCTTTATATCCTCTTTTTGTTGGTGACGACAACTATCCATTCCTCAAACTGAATAACAATGCCAACATCTAAAATAATATGTTGCTTTGGCCTATTTTTGCACTTAATATAAAAGGAATCATCCAATATGTATTATCTCTTTCTAGCTTATTTTTTCTTAACATTTTGCATATGGCATTCACCTGTATTATTATATTGGGTTATAGTTTGCTCATTCTCATTATGAAATAGGATTCCCCTGCATGTATGTATCACAATTCATTCATCAGTTCAACTGCACAGTTCGACTGACCTTTGGCCCCTTTCCAGATGTGAACTGTTACAAACATCACTTACTTGGAATGGACTTGTTAACATACTTGGCTGGACAGGTATGGTGGGGATACACACAAAGTGAAGTGGATTGGTCAAAATAATGAGTTTGTTAGCTGTAGTAGATACTACCAATCACTTTTGTAAAATGACTTTTATCAATTCACTTATCTCACAGCAGTATATGAAAATTCCAAATGCTTCATGTCCTTTCAATACATGGAATTGTCTATTTTTTTCACTTATCCTTCTGGTGAGATCCCATTCCTGTTTTAACTTGCATTCACCATCTTGTGAATAATGAAATAAAGTACTTTTTCATTATATTTTTTGTCGATGTGAATATTATCTTTTGTGAAAAGATTATTTTAATCTTTTGCTAATTGCTTTAGAGTACCTTACTTTTTATTGTTTTATGGATGCTGTTTATATATTCTGGAAATACCCATTATTTATATATATGCATATATTAATGGATATATATTTTATATCTACTTTATTAATTAGCCTAGAACATACGTCTTTACTATTTATGCATTTATGTTAATATAGAGAAATAGTAAGAGTTGAAGAAGATGGAAGACACTGAAGACTATTGAAAACTGAAAGATCATCTTGATGCCATTTCCTTGAAATATCTCTTATGTCATAACAATACATTAATTTGATGTTCTTAGGGCAAAATCCCATTTAAGAACTATTTTCAAAAAAAAAAAAAAGAAAGAAACAAAACAAAACTGTTTTCCCACAAAAAAAACTCCACTCTCATTTTGACCATAAATTCTTGCTTCATGTTTCCAATTTGATTTTCAAAGGATATTAGACTCAATCTTTCATACCCTCCTTTTCTCAAAATCTATGTCAATATCTTGAAAGCTTCTAGAATTGATGTTTCCTTTTTTTTTTTTTTTTTTTTATTTTACCTACCCAATCCCAGACTTCTGTGATAGGCCTTATAATTATATTAATAGAATTTCTGTGTAGTATTATTACTTTTTTCTTTGACTACCATTATATTAAACAATAGCATTCTATGCATCCTCTGATAGAGCTCAGTTATTCATTTCTTCTTTTACCTTCCTTTATTACTTTGTCATGTCTCCACAATTTCATTTCCATACTAACTGCTCCATGTGGCTTCCATCTACCCTCCTTCCCAACCAACCTATACAAGATTAACAGACATGTCTTTTAAAAAGATATATCTATTCACCTTTAAATATCTGCATGAGAATAACCCGCTTAAAATCCTTTAATAGTAATTGAATGTCTGGCATTTAGACAGAACCTTCCAAGATTTGATTGAGCCTTATCTTATTAACTTATGCCTTAATAGGGTGGTGTGGTTAGAACATGACATTGAACTATATAATATCCCTATAGCAGTAAGGAAGACTCCTTCTTATTTTTTTTTAATTTTTATTTATTTATGATAGTCACAGAGAGAGAGAGAGAGGCGCAGAGACACAGGCAGAGGGAGAAGCAGGCTCCATGCAACGGGAGCCCGACGTGGGATTCGATCCCGGGTTTCCAGGATCGCGCCCTGGGCCAAAGGCAGGCGCTAAACCGCTGCACCACCCAGGGATCCCGGAAGACTCCTTAAATCATTCTCTCATATTCTACTAAATAAGCGTCTTTGTTTTAATAACTATTTACCATATAAATTATTTTTCTCTAAAATGCAACTTATAATTACTTTATTTTTAGTTACACGTCTTCTAAAAGCTTGTATAGAAACTAATTAAGATATGATAGTATCTAATCTGAAAATATTGCATTCTCTATCCAATCATTGTCTGTGCTTTAATATGTCTTGTTCCTTCAGAATAATTTTTAAAATCACATTTTTAAAAAATCATTTGAGATTACTTTCGAGTAGACATAGAATGACAACAGGGATTTTATTTAAATATTGATACTCAGTAAAATTCCTGCTTAAATTCCCTTGTGATCATATTACATTGTTTGTGTTAGAGCTTAGAGAGTTAGTATTAAATATCAGTTGTGATAAGACCCCAGGGGATTTAAGTAAATCTTAGAGTCCTTTCTCTCTGATTTTTCAGGTTATCTACATGAAATACTTTTGCTTATTTAAAAAGTTCACATCTAAACAAAAAGTAGTTATTTTACTTTCAAGAAGAATAATCCTGTTTTTTTTTTTTTTTTAAGATTTTATTTATTTATTCATGACAGAGAGAGAGAGAGAGAGAGAGAATACAGGCAGAGGGAAAAGCAGGCCTCCAGGCAGGGAGCCCGACGTGGGACTCGATCCAGGGTCTCCAGGATCACACCCTGAGCTGAAGGCAGCACTAAACCGCTGAGGCACCCGGGCTGCCCTGAGAAGAATAATCTTATCTGAAATTCCAACTAAGGATATTTCAGAATAGTTTTGTCTTTGTAATAAAATTTTTCATATGAGGGACGCCTGGGTGGCTCAGTGGTGTGTGTGTATATATATATATATATATATACCATTTTATATTTAAAATACCATGTTTGTTTTCCTATCTCCTCTTTTCTGTTCACTTCTGTTTCTTAAAAGATTACCTGGCATAGAGTAGGTACTCAACAAACACTTTTAATGAAATTAGCAGGTACATTTACTTTTGACCACATTATCTAACTTCTTAATTTCTAATAATTTTTTTATAAAGTGGCAATAATGAAGTGTATAAAGCACAGGGTTGTTATCAACTGAGATATTGAACATAAAGCAATTCAGAATTCTCAACACATTGCAAACTCTCAACAAGTGTGAGCTTTCTTTATTATCTTTTAAAAATATTTTCAGAACTTCTTAAAGAGTCTGAAGCACTGTAGGTTACTATATTCAGTTTTGATTATCTAGTTCATCAATTCCACCCTGAAAACACAAAGACTTTTCTAGCATAGAGAACACTAATGAGAATATAATGCTGCCTGAGGCAATGTCTATGGGAAATCTCAAAATTATTTTTGAGCAATAACAACAGTGTCATAATAAACGTATGCAACAGTTTCCTAGAATGTCCAAAAAAATAGCCTAGTGGCTCGAAATAACAAAAATTTATTTTGTCACATTCCCGTGACAGGATTCAGGAAACTCTAAAGGAGAATCTGTTCCTTGGGCCTCTCCAAGCTTGGTTGCAGGTAATCGTTGGCATTCCTTGGCTTGTAGCTTCTCCCATCCTTATTTCCATCATCACTATGTTGTCCCAGATGCTTCTTTCTCTGTCGTCTTAAAGACATCAGTCATTGGACAGGACCCATTAATCCAGGATGACATAATTTTTATATGCTTACATCTTTAAATATGTTATTTCCAACTAAAATCATATTCATAGTTCCCTAGCAATAGACCTGAAGGTATCTTTTGGGGAGAATACAATTCAAGTCACCACAATGTTACCAAACTCAGTTAACATATCAAAGCTTTCTGAGAAGATGTCTTGAAATAATTTTACATCATTGTTTGTAATTAACTGTTTTTACAGCCTGTGTATTAATAATTTGCTGTAACATTAGACATAGAATTCAGTGCATGTGCTGGACATATTACTGCACACACAGTTGAAGCACACAGAATTCAGCGTGTTAAAAATATTCTCAATACTTCTTAGATGTGTATATATATTATTCATAAAGGGCTGCTCTGTTTACTGACTGTGTAGTTTTAGGAACCAATAATTAAATATTATATAGTTTTATATTATTTTTTCCAAAATTGTTATTTACAGTCTTATTACTTAATATACAGTGTAATATTAGCAGTTTTGAGTTTATAATATAGTGATTCAACACTTTCACACAATAAAATTGTCGCCATGATAATTGCATTCCTTAACCTTATTACCTATCAACTAACTCATTCCCCCATGCACCTTCTCCCTCTTAATCATCAGTTTGTTCTCTATAGTTAAGAGTCTGTCCTTTTGTTTGCTTCTCTTCCTCTTTCCCTTTTTTTTCATTTTGTTTCTAAAATTCCACATATGAGCAAAATCATATGTTATTTGCCTTTCTCTGCCTGACTTCTTCTGCTTAGCACAATATTCTCTAGTTCTACGTAGATTTAACTCTCTTTTATGGCTGAGTAATATCCCATTGTGTGTGCAAAACAATTTCTTTATCCATTCACCAGTCAATGGACACTTGGACCATATCCATAATTTGCTATCATAGATGATGTAGATAATGCTGCTATAAGCATCAGGGTACATGTATCCCTTTGAATTAGTATGTTTTTACTCTATGGAAAAATACCTAGTAGCTCAATTGCTGGATTATAGGGTAGCTCTATTTTTAACTTTCTGAAGGACCTTCAACAGTTTTCCAGAGTGGCTGCACTAGTTTGCATCCCCCCCCAATAGTGCATGAGGGTTCTCCTTCCTGTGCATCTTCACCAACACCTGTCATTTCCAAAGAAATGAAGGATCTATGCTCTGAAAACTATGTAATATCAACGAAAGAAATTGAAGATGACAAAAAGAAATGGAAAGACATTCCATGCTCATGGTTTGGAAGAACAAATACTTTTAAAATATCCATATGTCCAAAGCAATCTACACATTTAATGTAATCCCTATCAAAATACCAACAGCAGTTCTTAACAGAGCTAAAACAAACAATTCTATAATTTCTACAGAACCACAAAATACCCCAAAGAGCCAAACGACCTTGAAAAAGAAAAGCATATAGCTGGGGGCATCACAATTCCAGACTTCAAGGCCGTGGTGATCAAAATAGTGTGGTACTGGTACAAAAATAGAAACCTCCATCAATGGAACAGAATAGAAATCCAGAAATGAACCCAGAACTATGTGGTCAATTAATCTTTGATGAAGCAGGAAAGAATATCCAATGGCAGGGGGCTGTCTCTTCAACACATAGTATTGGGAAAACCGGACAGCATCATGTAAAAGCAAGAAACTATGTCACTTTCTTACACCAAACAGAAAAATAAATTCAGAATGGATGAAAGACCTAAATGAGAAACTATAAAAATACTAGAGGGGAACGCAGGCAGTAACCTCTTCAAGCTTGGCCATATCAACTTCTCTCTAGATATGTTTCCTGAGGCAAGAAAAACAAAAGCAAAAATAAACTACTGGGACTTTATCAAGATAAAACTTCTGCACAGTGAAAGAAACAATCAACAAAATTAAAAGGCAATTTATGGTTAGGAGCAGATATTTGTAAATGACCTATTTGATAAAGGGTTAGCATCCAAAATACTTAAAAAAATTATAAAACTCAACACTCCCAAAGCAAACAATCCAATAAAAAAATGGGTAGAAGACATGAATAGACATTTTCCTAAAGAAGACATACAAATGGCCAACAGACACATGAAAGATGCTCAACATCACTCTTCACCAGGGAACTACAAATAAAAACAACAATGAAATATCACCTCACACCTGACAAAATGGCTAAAATCAACAACACAGGTAATTGATTTTTAGACTTGAACTTGGTATTATTGATATTCCTCATGGTAGAGAAATGATTTTGTTCCCATACAAAGACAGTTTTATCTTTTCCACAACTTTATTAATTCATGTTCTACTCACACAACCACTATTATTTATTTAATAAATATTTTTGTCAATAGTAATGATATTCCTACTCCAAGAGCACTTAAAATATTTTTATTTTTACAACAGCCAGGATATGGAAGACACCTAAGTGTCCATAAATAGATGAATGGGTAAGGAAGGTTATATATATAACATATATAGGAATTATATATATATATATATATATATATATGGACTATAGAATTATAAACAGAGAAAATATATTATAAAAATGAAAGGGAAATAAAGACTTTTCAGGGAATAAAGATAGAATCCATTGAACCTGCCCAAATGAAAGATAAAAGTCCTAAAATTAGAATAAATTTATATCAATTAAAAATGAATGAAAAGTGTTAAAATGGCAAACACATGTAAAGACATAAAAGATGTTGGTTTATATATTATTTTAATTATATTTAGAATATAATTTGCTGTTAAAGAAGAAATGACAATGTTCTGTGAGATACAACTAAAATGTACAACTAAAATGACAACAATGAGAGCAGAAACACTAAAGTGCACAGCTTTGTACTGTTCATACATTATAAATACTTTAATACACTCTGAAGGTCAAATGTATTGTAATGTTAAATATGTATATTTCAAACCATACAATAATCACTAAAAAAGAAAAATAGGACAAAATAGCTAATAATCAAATAGATAATATGATGTAAAAAATTTATAGAATGCATGAAACAAAAAAAGAAAAGAGCAGATGAGAAAAGGGAAAATAAATAGAAACAAAAACACTCTAAATTTATATATATCTTTAGCATAGTTGTAGGTTAAATGGGATATAATTTTACACACAATTTTATAATATTTCTATACATTTGGCATAAAAAGTTGAGAAAAATGAAATTTTATGAAATAGTTGCAATAGGAAGCATAACAAAACGATTCAGAATAGGCAACATAAATCTGTACAAGTTGAATAGTTTGAGGGCTTAAATGACCTGCTTTCAAGGATTATTATATAGCCATAGTAAACAGTACAGGTTAGTATGAGCAGAAAAACACATATGGAGACCAATTGAGATATAAAAGAGAAGAGAAATAGAAATAGATGTACATATACGGAATCAATTGCATTTGGAAAAAGTGTAAGGCAGGGGATCAGACGGTTAAGAATCTGCCTTTGCATCAGGTCATGATCCTGGGGTCCTAGGATCAAGAGTCATTGGTTCCCTGCTCAGCAGGGAGTCTGATTCTCCCTCTGACCCTCCTCCCTGCTTATGCTCTGTTAGCTCTCTCCCTTGTGCCTTCTCTCTCTACTCAAATGAATTAAAAAAAAAAAAAAAATCTAAAAAAAAAAAAAAATCTTAAAAAAGCAGATGTATAAAGCAACTGAAAGAGACAAAAAGAGAATCTTCAGCAAATGACTCTAGCACTGTTGGAAATCCTTTACAATGGAAGGTCTACATCTTCTGCTCTATTTTGCTGTGAATCTAAGTGGCTCTAAAAAAAGTATTGAAAATATATGTATATATATTTT
Organism: Canis aureus; assembly: GCF_053574225.1. Classification (NCBI taxonomy): domain Eukaryota; kingdom Metazoa; phylum Chordata; class Mammalia; order Carnivora; family Canidae; genus Canis; species Canis aureus. The sequence goes on along the minus strand of NC_135614.1, from coordinate 85,586,410 downwards.
AATAGATATTTTAAAAATTCTTTGAGCCATATATATATATATATATATACTCAAAATGGACTATAGACCTAAATGTAGAAGTAAAATTAAAGCTAAACTTAAAAATAAACATTAGTGGAAAATATGTGTGAAAATAAACATGGCAGTGCCAATCATAGATTCTTAAAAAATGGAAAATTAACATTTTTGGAAACATCTTTTTAAGTAAAAGATAAAACTCTAGATCACTGAAAGATATTTCAAACTGTTTTTTTTTTTTTTTTCAAAATAAGTAGCCTTGACTGGGGAAAATATGTATAAAATGTAAATCTGACAAAGGATTTTAATTCATCCTATATGAAAATTTCTTACAGATTGAAAACATGCATACAAATAATCTAATAAAATTATTGGACAACATAGGTAAGAAACACTTCACCAAGGAAGATGAATAAAAAAAATATTAAGAGATGAAAAAAATATGAAAAGATGTTTGACTTAATTTTCTTCACGGAAATGGTTATTAAAATGATAATGAGAATTCACTACAAATTCAACAAAATGATTCCCTTAAAAAACACTGACGGTATCAACGTTTTGAGACTACTTGGGGCAACTGGAAATCCCATTATGGCCAGTGGGGATATAAAATGTTATAGCCACTCTGGAAAATTCTTTGACCGTTTCGTATATAGTTAAAGATTCAATTACCATGTTATGCACCAATTTCACACCTACGTATTTATTCAAACAAATGAATTTACGGGTCCACATAAAGGCTTTTACATAGATTTACTCATAATAATTCCTGTTTTCAAACACAAAATAACCAAAACATTCTTTGATAGGATAATGCACTGATGGTGTCGTATCATAAAAATAGAGTATTACTTAACAGGAATAGTAACAGGTTGATGCATGCAATGAACCTTGAACCTCAAGATCATAACAGTAAGAGAAGGAAGGCAGGCTCAAAATACTCTATGCTTTATGATACTACTTATCTGACTCTCTAGAAAATGGAAAAAAATATGGAGAAGGAGATGAGATCGGTGGTGGCCAGGGTCTGGGCTTGGGGGAGAAAACTGAGTGCAGAGTGACCCTAGTAATGGAAGGTTGGTCGAAATGCTCTGTATCATGAATTAGATGCTGACTACACAACTGTGGACATTTGTCAAAACTCACCAACGCGTATACTTAAAATTGGTGAATTTTATTGCATATAGATTGCACTGCGAGAAGACTGGTTTATGTAACACGTGGTGCACATGACGCATAAAAATTTCAGTCTATATCAGCTACTGTGAAATCGTGTGAAACTATTTTCATTTAAACATTCTCTCTGCTTGCGTATCAGTAATATTTTATATTCTACTTTTTGTTTGTATTCCTTATGCTCTGTTTATTCCTGTGACTTACTCATTCCACAACTGGAAGCCGGTATCTCTCCTCCCCTTCACCCATTTTGCGCCATCCCCACACCTCTCCCCTCTGGGAGCCATCAGTTCCTTCTCAGTATTTATAGTTCTGATTTACTTTTTGTTTACCGCCCCACTTTTTTTAGGATCCCATTAATGAGTAGAATCATATGGTATATGTGTTTCTTAGTCTGACTCATTTCACTTAGCATTACATCCTGAAAGTCCATTTGTGTCTCAAATGCCATGATCTCATCCATTTTAGGGCTGTGCCATATTCTATGTTATGTATATAATAATAGGATTATATATTCATTGTCTGACTTGTATGGGTCTCTGATAAGAAATCTATTATTTTACCTATTTTTTTTGTTTTTCTGCACTACTGTAACTTTCTCCCCCAGCCTCTTTTAAGATTTTGCCTTTTTACCTCTATTTTTGCCTTATTGTCAATTTCCTTACATGTATTGTGACTGTATTTCACTTAATTTCGTGAAACTATGAATTGGGATTTAATCAATTTTTGAAATATTTGACCATTATTCTTAAAGATGCTTAATTCTAACAATAAGAGCATATATTTTAAGCCACTTTAATTCGGTGATGCTTTTTGTGCTCATTTTTCTGTTTTCCCTTTCAGTGCCTCATTTTGAATAATGACTATTGCTGTGGCTTCATGTTAAATGATCTTTCTGCTAATTTGTTGACAATCCCACCCAGTGTATTTTTCATTATGGCTATTATATTTTTCACCTCTGGTGATTGCATTTAAGTCATTTTCATATCTTCTATTGTTCTCTTCATGGACATGTTTCCTCCTACATTATTAAACATATTGAGGCTATTTATAATAGGCATTGTAATGCCTTTGTCCTCGAATTCCATTAAATCTGTTAATTCTGATTGTTTTTTTTTTTTTTTTTTTTTTTTTAAATTTTTATTTATTTATGATAGTCACAGAGAGAGAGAGAGAGAGAGAGAGAGAGAGGCAGAGGGAGAAGCAGGCTCCATGCACCGGGAGCCCGACGTGGGATTCGATCCCGGGTCTCCAGGATCGCGCCCTGGGCCAAAGGCAGGCGCCAAACCGCTGCGCCACCCAGGGATCCCAATTCTGATTGTTTTAATAGGATAACAGTTGTGATTTTAATTCTTGTGGTCTGAATTCTATTTCTTTAAAGAGTGCTGCACTTTTTTTTGGGGGGGGGGACCATGTATTTAATTTACTTAGAATCAGTTTAGTCCTTTAGAGATTTACTTTTAACCCTTTTTATAATGAGTCCAGAGCAATCCTTACCTAAAGCTAATTTGACCTTGTTAATAAGGTGATACCCTGCTGAGAATTCTCTCTCAAGGCACATGTATTATTAGTTAGTAGTTGGTTAGTTAGTTAGTTAGTTAGTTAGTTAGTTTCAGTCTGGCTGATGAGAACCTAAGCTATTTTCATTCCCATGTGAGCTCCAGAAACTTCTTAGTCACTTTCCATTGTCTCTTAGAATGTCTAAGAATGCACAGATCAGCAGCATCCATCCAAAGATTTGAGGAGAGTCCTTTGAAGATCTCCCAAAGTTTCCCTATGTAGTTCCATTGTATCTGATGTTAAACCCTGCCAATTCTAACTAGCTCGACATCTTCAGAATCTGATCTTTGTCTCTTCAAATCAGCAAGAATGCCGGGCTTTCTTTGAAAGCCTCTCCTTCCCTTGAGTTCTGAAGTTTGTCCACAGGATAAGCATGGAAAATCATAGGATTCTTCTGGGCTCTCTTGCATCAGGCATTGAAATCCAGTGCTGTTGTTTCCCCACGTCTGATAACATCTCATGCTGGTGTTTGGATTTTCTGGCATATGTGGTGACGGTGGAGGGAGACATAATTATGGCAGTAGTTAATTTTCCATAGGCAGAAGGAGGAATTTGTACAATCCCTTTACACGTATTAACCACTATAGTCCTCACAGGTCCCAGAAGTAATTGTGTCAAATTATTCTGTTATCAACTTGGTCAAACTGGGAATAGATTTTTTTTCAAAATCCAATTTTCTATTTGCGGGTTTAAGGTTAACCAAATCAGGCACTTTCCCAAGGTATGAGATGAAGAAGTTGGAAATGGCCATGATTCGCTGAATGCAGCTGTGGTTAGATGTGATAACATTTGTGAGGCACCCAGGAGCTTTCAGAGTGTTCCACTGACTCAACTCATTTTCCAGTTCTTTCTGAGTTCTGGTTCTGCGATCTAACAATAAATTCTGGTCCACCACTGGGCTTTGGATATAGACTCACAGGGGCCATGGGTTCACACCCCTCCTCTAACAGCTCCCTCTTTGTACTCCCCTTTCCAAAGCTGAATTACGTGCTTCTCAGACTGACAATGTGTGACTCAGCTGAGTTCCTCCCACCTGCATTATGACATTCATTGTCCTGTCTCTTTTCACAATTGCACAAGCTTTAATTTCCTATTAACAAATCACTTCTCCTACAATGCATTGAAGTTCCATATCCATTTGTTTACCTTTGCTGTTACAGAAGGACTTATGATGATCTCTAGTTTTTAAATAAGTAATATAGGAAGTGGAAGTAATTTGTAATTTTTAAAAAAATGTTAAAAAGCTAATAAGTAGAACAGTTAGAATTTAAATCCAGGAAGTCTGTTTCGGAAATCCATCATTTTATTCACCATTTCATATTGACTCTTTAAAGCTCTAGACTTAGGGGCACCTGGGTGGCTCAGTGTTTAAGTATCTGTCTTTGGCTCTGGGCGTGATCCCGGGGTCCCAGGATAGAGTCCCACATCAGGCTCCCCGCAGGGAGTCTGCTTCTCTCTCTGCCTGTGTCTCTGCCTCTCTCATCAATCAATCAATCAATCAATCAATCAATCAATCAATCTCTGTACTTAACAGTAGCAATGAAATAAATGTCTTTTTTTAACATTTTTATTTATTTCCTAGAACTGTTTGCCAACTCTCACATGCATATAATCACTACAGAATATTAAAATTAAATTCAAGAATATATTTTGTTTCTGTTTTATGTCAAGTACATATATAAAAAGATAAGCATTTTGTGAATAAAAATATCAAGATATAGACTACAGAAAAATATATCTGAATAAGAAATAAATATTGATACATTTTTATAAATTCAAATATATGTTGATATTAACCTTTTATTAGCTCATGTTTTTTCTGTTGTAATTATGCCATAAGTTCTATTTCTTTTAAGAATTTACTATTAAATATCCTCACCTCCACACTTATATTTTGCATGAAAGAATAGAGACTCAAGTTATTAACTAATCATCTCAAATGTCTGAAAATACGTAATATTTCAGTGAATATTAATATTCATAAAACAAATTAAAATGAATAACATGCTTACACTTATGCATTTACTAAAACATGTGGATAAATATGTCTCATTGACTCATATTTTTGTTCCTAAATACAAAATAATTTTCAAAAAGCAGAAAATATTTTTATTGCTTTACTTACTAATTCAAGACATATGCAATTTCTTCAATGTTTCAGGGACCTAAATTTTATAAGCAATGTTTTTCATTAGTGTTGATTGTCTTATTAAATGCCAGATTATATATTATATATAATTCAAATCACTAGGTAGTTAATTGTGTGTATAATGTTTACACAGTGTCAACTGAATTTGCAAATATAATAGTAGCTTAAAATATGTTGTCATTTGTTAGACAATCGGCAGAGTACCTGGTTTAACTGATAGAGTACTGATAAAACTAGGCTTTTACTTTTGTTTGTAAAAATGTCATGCTAATGTCCAAAGGAACAGACTTAATTTTTGTTTTCATTTGCAAAGATCTACATAGCTTTTCATATATATATATATATATATATATATATATATTTGATTTTAAATTACCAATGATTTAGATATTTAAAAAATACAAAAAATAATACATATTTAGAACAAATAGTACAAAGACACTTTATGGGATGTTAGACTACAGAGTACCTCCCCTGGATCTATAAACTGGTTTAGGGCAGCCCGGTTGGCTCAGCGATTTAGCTCCTGCCCTTGGCCTGGGGTGTGATCCTGGAGACCCAGGATCGAGTCCCACGTGGGGCTCCCTGCATGGAGCCTGCTTCTCCCCCTGCCTGTGACTCTGCCTCTCTCTCTCTCTCTCTCTCTCTCTCTCTGTGTGTCTCTCATGAATAAATAAATAAAATCTTTAAAAAATAAAAAAATAAACTGGTTTATAAATGATTTTGAACCACTGCTTTCTTATCTGTAATATATAAAGGAAGACAATGGGGTAATCTCTTCCAGCTATACAATGATATGAACTTCAATCTAAGTAGTTAACATTTTGAAATATACCCAGTGTATTTTCACTGCCTTGTTGGTCATTTTTACTCTGAAAACTACTACCAATGGAGTAGGGCATGAAGATGAATCTCAGTGGTCCAAAGAAATATTAATATTGCCATAAGTAAAATGATTTAACTTCTGGAGCATACCTTTAAGAGAAACTCACAACCAAAATAATGGCTTGAGAAAGGCTGGCTTTGTTTTGAATTTAAAGGTGCTTTCCTTTCTTGGAAATCATTGGTTATACAATTTAAACTATGTATCCCTGCGTAAGCATCCCATAATGACAAATCGGAGCAGTACCCAGATTCTAAACCTGCCTTGGTGGCATAAAACTGTCTGATTTGTGTGTGTGTGTGTGTGTGTGTGTGTGTGTGTGATGTTTGTAGCTACATTAGTCATTTCGGGCTGTCATCACAAAATAATATAGATCAAAGAAAAGTATTTTCTCACAGTTCTGGAGTCTGGGAGTCAAAGATCAGGTTGGCGGCATGGTCAGTCTGGTGAGACCTCTGTTCCTAGCTTGCAGATGGCCACCTTCTTGCTGTTTCTTCCTACAGTGGAGAGAAAGCGAGGGAGCATGTTCTCTTGGTATCTCTTCTTCTTAGGGCTCTGATCCCATCCTGAGGGCCTCTCCTCCATGACCTCATCTAAACCCAATTATCACTCAAAGATCACATCTCTAATTACCATCCCACCTGGGGTTACTTGGCTTCAGCATATGAAACTGAGGAGCACACAATTCAGTACATAGTCATGGTATTTCTATAATTTCCTGTTCACATTTCATATCATTTTGGTTTTATTTTAGCTTCAGATAATCATTTCTTACTTTCTGAGAAATATATCTCTATGTGTAAATGGAGTGTCTCCCTACCTGCTGGGGAGCTGAGTGTCACAAGAACACATCTTCCATGTACTAGATGTTATCATCTTGCAGCTTCTTCTCTACCCTTCAATCTCCTAATGATATTTTGCCTTATGTATGTGAGCTGCCATAGGTCTGATTTTTATTTTTCTGTTTGAATTCATTCTACCCATTCCAAGATGTTTCCTCAACAATAAAAATTTAACGATTCAAAAAAAAAAAAAAAGAATTTTAAAGTAAAAAAAAAAAAGTTAATAACCAGTCTATATTTATTTCAGCAAATTACAGTTATATTTTCCAAGCTATCTTACTCAAAGACAAGGATTTTTTTAAGACTGTATGTTCAGTTGAAAGAAAAATTGCTTTTTCAGTTATAGGTATCATGAAAATTACATAATTTATAAGTAGATATTGACTTTCTAAAATGAACATGGAAATTTATTGATCACAATGTATATCTTTATCCAGGCAACTTGAGAAATAATTAATCTTGATATTCATAGAAAATTTAAATCAATAAATGCATTATTACTTATAACTAAAAACTATAAGCAAACCGTGAGAAGCATTAATATTACCATTTTGTGAGCTGCTTTGATATTTTAACAATGTACTTTGAGACTTCAGTTCTAAATAGTAGCATCTCTTAAAATTATTTAGCTAACTAAAGTTTGTGTTAGGTAATGTCTCAAGATTACAACCATATGAAATGTTAAGGGACGCCTGGGGCCCCGGGATCGAGTCCCACATCAGGCTCCCTGCATGGAGCCTGCTTCTCCCTCCTCCTGTGTCTCTGCCTCTCCCTTTCTCTGTGTCTCATGAATAAATAAATAAAATACTAAAAATAAAATAAAATAAAATAAAATAAAAAAGTGTTAAGCAACTAGCTGAATCAAAACCTAACAGATGATGCAGTATACAGACTTTTTTTCATTTACTTGAAAAATAAATTTTAATAATCAACAAATTCTAATCAAAATGCTCCTTTTATTTTCATATCCACTTCAAGTTTGGTTTTAAGTAACGGGGTCTGTTCCTTATATCACCAACAAATTTTTACACAAGACTTAACTACTTCATATACTGGTAGGAGGTGACATGGATTCTGATACTTGTTTTTCCTTTGTGACTTTGAGTATTTAGATTTAATGATAATAAAAAAAATGATCTTAACCATCAAAGCATTGAGTCATATGTTACAGGGCTAGAAAGCCAAAGGAAACACTGTCCTTGCACTTAAAGAGCTTACGACTCCTTTGGGGTGTAGATGAAAGTAAGAAAATTATGCAAGTTATCATAATACAACATAGACTGTAAAGGCCTTTGAAGAGATTATTTAAAATGAGAAAATCTTAAAAGGAAGTAAATATTATAGTGATGAGATAGCATTCAAGATGGACTTTTAAATTTGTGTAGAATTACAAAGACCGAAACAGACAGTAGGTTAAAGGGCACTGCAGTCAGAGAAACAGCAGGGAGCATGGGGGAAACGGGTAGAGTGAGAAACGTGCCCAGAGAGAGCAAGTCAGAAAGGTCATTCTAGAGTGAGCACATGTAGGGGAATAATAGTATATAAAAATGGAAAAGTATTTTTGAATCATATTGTAGACTAATTTAATTGCCAGAACTTTATTGACTAACTCAATAAATAATTTATTTTGGACTAGAATTTCAGAGGTCATACCACATTAAGAACACATACTTCCCATTACAAGAAACACCAGGCCTCAGGAGTATACTGTGTTGTAGGAAAACAGGAACAAATGGCATAATTATAAGAATTTACCTAAACTACAATTATATGATTCTCAGCAGGCTGTGACAAAGAGGCGCACAGTACTTGAGGCTATATGATATAATATCTGATTTCATCAGAGGGACCAGAGAATTATCTAGAGAAAAAGATTTGAGTTCAGAAGGATAGAGGTCGGAGGAGGAGAATAAAGTCTTGCATGCATGTGAGAATATATGTGTACAATAAAAGGCTAGTGCAGATGGATCACAGATGGGAAAGTGTTGTCCTGTGATATGGGAGGTGGGAATGATGAGCCAGTCCCAGATGCTGTAGGGTCTTTTATTTGTTCTTTATTCTAAGAGTAATGAGAAATTATTTAAGAGAATAAGAAGAAGAACACTTTTATTACCAGAATTTCATTTTAAAAACATAGCATTCCCTACTGAGTGAAGAAGAATTGAAAGAGACAAAAAGTGTTTAGGGGAAGGGGAATGAAAATATCACCACAGTAAACCAGTTGAGAGAGAATGATTGTACCATAGAAGTGGTTTGGAGAGATATGTGTCCTAATTTAAGAAATATTTAGATGGAAAATGGAGAGATGCCTGGGTGGCTCAATGGTTGCGCATCTGCCTTTAGCTCAGGTCCTGATCCCAGGGTCTTGGGATCGAGTCCCACATCGGGCTCCTTGTGTGGAGCCTGCTTCTCCCTCTGCCTGTGTCTCTGTGTCTCTCTCTGTGTTTCTCATGAAAAAATAAAAGAAATCTTTAAAGAAAAAATGAAAATGGAAAGTACATTGTGGAAAATTAGAAATTAGAGAAACAGAATTATCTAAAGTTATTCTTTGCACTGGATTACAATGTTTTGGTTGAATGATGGTTATATACATTCTGATAGAGAACCCAGGTGAGACTGAAAAATGAAATGGTTTAAAGGAGGAAGTCCATAAACTCAGCTTCAGATATCTATGAGTTTCCTTTGAAATAGACACCCAGGCAAAGATGAGAATTTGCAATTTCAGAAAGAGTGAGTCTAGATTGGATATATAAAGTCATTGCATGGGTGTCTGGATGGTTCAGTGGGTTGGGTGTCACCTGCAGCTCATGTCATGATCCCAGTGTCCTGTGATCCCCTATGTGGGCTCTATGTTCTGCGGGGAGCCTGCTTCTCCTTCTGCCTGCCACTCCCACTCTCTCTGTCTCTCTCTCTCTTTTTGTCAAATAAATAAGTGTGGTCTTTAAAAAATAGTCAATGCTTGAGCATTGCACAGGTAATTATTGGTATTGGAGCAGTAGGTGAGCACTGCTTGGGAGCAATAAAAATGTAAAAATATATCCCAAAAGGCTGACCAAGTAGAGTGGGGAAAAGCAGAAAGGAGATCAGAAAAGGATAAGTGAGTGTTAAAAGAAAGCCTAGAGTGTGATGTCACAATATTGTTTCAAGAAAGAGCCCACAAAAATAAATAAATAGATAAATAAATAAATAAATAAAATAAAAAAAGAAAAAAAAAAAGAAAGAGTCTACAAGAGCAGAAGTGCTGAGATAGCAAGTAAAAGGATATTGACCATCAGCTTTCCAGGTGGAGAGATCAATGAAGATGGTAGAAATGCTACTTCAAAAAAAAAAAAAAAAAAAAAAGAAGGAAGGAAAGAAAGAAAGAAGAAAGAAAGGAAAAGAAAAGAAAAAAGAAAATAAAGAAAAGAAAACAAAGAAAAGAAAAGAAAAGAGAAGAAAAAAAGAAAAGAAAAGAAAAGAAAAGAAAAGAAAAGAAAAGAAAAGAAAAGAAAAGAAAAGAAAAGAAAAGAAAAAAGAAAAAAGAAATGCTACTTCCGGGAACTTACAGTAGAGATGGAAGATTGTTCTGGGTGAAGGAGGAAGAGGCAGACACAGAAATGGAGCCAGTGTTCCTAGGTGCCTATTTCAAGGATTGGCTTACATAGGGGTGACAACTCTGTAATTGGAGAAGCAGATAACTAAAATGGAGGATTTAAAAAAAAGAAAAAAAAAACTGGACTATTGAGCGTATTCAATGGGAAAGTGAAGAAAACGAGACCCTAATCCTTTTGGTACATGATTTAAACTATTAATTTTCCTGTTAGAAAACTAATACACCCAAAATAAAATGATGAGTTGGAGCTAAGGCCCCTGGGAAGAGGCAAAAGAAGGGCTGATGCGCTCAAGCTTACTGTGGGCTTTCAGAGTGGATGTACGTTGATGGCAAAGAGATGGAAATAGAGAGGCAAAGAGACTGATGAATGGTTTTTGAAAAGATAACACCTAGTGCCACCGGTGGAGGTTCTTACCTGGAAATTAGAGAGACGTGTGGGAAATACAGACAAACGGCAAGGATACAATCCTTGGTGTCTGAGAGTAGATGATGACATAATTCATAGGGAGGATGAGGTGTTTCCTCACAGACAGGTTGAGGATGACCCTCACTTCAGCGAATCTGCTCATACAATGTTCATCGATGGCCTCCACGTTGCCGAGCCCGATGGTTAGTTTTCTAACTTCATTTTGCTTGGAACTGTTCGTAGCATTTACTACGAGTTCTCAGCACTTCCTAAGAGATCCTTTCTCCATCTGGCTTTAGGAAACCCTCTCCTGAATTTGTCCAAAGGCACTGTCATCCTTTTGTGATTTCTTGGCAAAATTTTGCAGAAATCCAGGGCTCAGTTCTTGGATATCTCCAGTTTACTAACTTCCTGGGTGACATTTTCTATTAAACGGCTTGATTCAGTATCTGCAGACCAGCGAGTCCTGCATTATTAGTATCTCAATCCGGAATTCTAACAAGATACTTTTTAATACTAGACTATTTTTGCTTGAAAATTAAAAAAAAAAAAAAAAGGATTTTGAAAAAAAATTTAACTTGATCCAAACCCACCTCCTCATGGGAGTCTCTTAGTAAGAACATGCCAATCTTGCACTCTTTCTTTCCTAAACTCATAAGTAAACCCTTTCCCCCCTTTTCTTGTTCTTAGGTCAAGAGTCACACCTCACATCCATTCCATCATCTGACCACTTCTGTCTGTCGCTACTGCTCTCAGACCCTTTCCTTACTTCTCCCATCACTGGTCTTCTTCAGACCTGCCGCCCACCGCGCTCTTTTTGGTATGAACTAGCCATGCTCATACTTGGAAGAATTATACCTGCTTCTCTCTCCTCTTGGAATAGCCTTACCTTTATATTCACAAAGCTTGCTCTCTCGTCTTAAGTCTCTGCACATATTTATTTTTATTTTTTTTAATTCTCCCTGAACACCATTATAAAAAGCAGCCTGAAAAAAAATAATAAAAAATAAAAAAAAATAAAAATAAAAAAAAATAAAAAGCAGCCTGCCTCACGTCCATACTCTCTATAACGTTGGCATGATTGGTTTTCCCCATGGTGGTATACCGTGCCATGTGCAGTTTGTTTTTACTATTTTATATTCTTATCTCATTGTCCCCTCTGGCTAGAGTAGCACCATCCAATGGGATTTTCTGCATAATGGAGTTGCTCTACATTGGGGCCTTCCAATCTGGTAGCTGCTACCACGTATGTATTTTGATAACATGAAATGTCCATAGAAGGACTGAGAAAATGGGCTTTAATTTTATTTAACTTTAAATTGTAATTTAAATCGTAATTAAAATATTTAAATTTTAATTGTAATTTAAATAGCCACACATGGTATATTATCTTGGACAACGCAGAGCTAAAATGTAAGCTGCTATGGCAAGGATTGTTTTTGTCTTGTCTACTTCTTTAATTGTTTTGCATAGGCCACTGTCTAAAGTACAGTATGTGCTCAATAAATAGATTAATGAACAAAAGTAGGAGTCCGGGGGCACCTGGGTGTCTCAGTCGGTTAAAACGTACGCCTTCAGCTCAGCTCATGATCCCAGGGTCCTGGGATCGATTCCCCACATCGGGCCCCCTGATCAGTGGAGAGCATGCTTCTCCCTCTCCCTCTGCTGTATCACTCCTGCTTGTGCTCTCTCCCTGGCTTGCGCTCTCTCCCTGAAATAAGTAAATAAAATCTTTTTAAAAAGTAGAAGTACAGGGATGCCTGGATGGCTCAGAGGTTGAATGTCTGCCTTCAGCTCAGGGCACAATCCTGAGTCTGGGGATCGAGTCCCACATTGGGCTCCCTGTGCGGAACCTGTTTCTCCCTCTATGTCTCTGCCTCTCTCTGGGTGTGTCTCTCATGAATAAATAAATAAAATATTTTTTTTTAAAAGTAGAAGTCCATTAAGTAGTTAACCATATTAAATCTAAATCACAAGAGATGATTAATATAGATAAAACCAGAGGTAAAGAGTTTTTTGTTTTTTGTTTTTTTTTTAATCTGAGTTTAAAAAGACAGTGAATAAGCAAACAATGGTATTTTAAGAAGATGTTTCAAGAAGGAGATACTTGCAACTAAATATTTGGAAGAGTTTGAGAAGAATGAAAAGCCACAAAATAAGACCCTTGAATTTGAAAAAAAAAAAAAAAAAAGATAGTCATGAGCAAATATAGATAGAGAAGAATCAGTATCTTGGTAGAGGAGTGTCAAGAAATTCATCCTAAATCCAAAAAAAAAGTTTAGGGTGGGATTGTATTTGGGAACGTTGGATAAATTAGGCAAATCAGTCCACTTGGCTATTAAAAACTGGAAGGAAAATAGAAGTTATAATGGTGTTGGAGAAAATTAGAATCTCTATTTTTTTTCTTTTATTTAATAGCAATTGAGTACACTTGTGACCCTTGTTGCAAAAATAGTGAGAGGTATTCTAAGAAGCAGAAAATAATTGATAGACTAGGTTCTCGGAGCAGAGAGTTTTGGATTGGCTCAGGTTATAGATTTAAATTGGAAAAGAAGATTCTCTGTCTTTCTCTGGAGTGGGGAAGAGACCACAGGAAGGTTGAGGGTAAGGAATATCTTTTCAGTCATCCTGGATCGTAACAGAACGAGGGGCAAGTATCTGATTTAAATAGAGAATAACACTGCTCCAGAATAGAGGAGCGCTGTGGAGTAGCAACGGAGGTCCAGCGGAGGTCAGAAAACATGAACAAATCATGTTTTCATGGACATTGCCAATCATATTTGGCAGCTCTGGTGTTAGAAGACAGGACCTATTAATTAAAAAAAAAAAAAAAGTCAATCTGTGTCAAGATGACAAGAATCAGGGGACCCCTACAGAAAAAGAAAGAGAAATATAGTGTGATGATTGAACTTTCTGGAGGAGGTGGCATAGACTAATATCACACAGCGGAAGGCCCTCCCTAGGAGCTACAGGATGAAGCAAGACTGAAGCTGCATCCGTTCTTGTCCCAACAGATGTAAAGGTAGAAGTAAATTTAGCTCTTGTACCTAACACATAATTGCTGTACATAAAAATGAAAAAAAAAATACCCAGAGGGGCACCCGAGTGGCTCAAGGAAGCACCCAACTCATCATTTCAGCCCAGCTCATGATGTCATGGGCTGTGGGATGGAGCCCCAGGTCAGGCCCCACACACAGCAGAGTCTGCTTGAGATTCTCTCTCTCTCCACCCACTTGTGCACATGCTCGCTCGTTCTCTGTGTCTCCCAGATAAATAATTCCGAAGAACACCACCGAGAATAACGCTGATTACAATGAACTACAAAATTGCTTACACATATTTCACAGTGTTGGCATTGGAATAGGATTTCTAGAGACTATTTCTCTCTTCCATGATGAGTTTCTTCAGGGTGTTGAGAATAAGGCCTTGTCCGGAGAGTAAATTCCCTCCCTCACCAAGTGAATGCAGATTGACTTCTCAGCACTAATTCTCATGTATCCGCATGTAAACATCACCCCTTAGACCCAGGCTACATTCTGTGAGCATCTGAAGACACCTTCCTGGTGTGTTGAGCATCTCGGCTCGCCCCAAGTGTGTGTGCGCCGTCGGGGCCTGCACCTGCTTGGCCCCCTCTGTACCCTCTGAGGGATGCCCTGCTGTTGGCGGTCCAGCCTTCTGACTGTGACAGTTAAAAATAAATATAACCTTTGGGATGTTGGTAGCTACCAGGCCATGACCTCTGGAATGCCTCATGTTCAACGCACTCTTTCTGAAGGTCCCTGCATTCTAGTTAGGAAACGCCAGGCCGCTCACCCGGCCTTCTAGGCCCCTGGGGGACTTCTCCCTACATGGACTGATGACTTGCACTCCTGAATATAAAAGTCTCAGGTCCTTTGCATGCTTTCTTCCTGGGCCTCACATGTTCCTGCTTCTGGATTTCCTAATTCATTCTGTTACGATCCATCTGCGATGGACTGAACGTTTCTGGTCCCTTAGATCTACATGTTCCCATGAACTGACCAAGTCCCCCGCATGTACATGCTGAAACCCTACCCCTCACGGTGCTGTTACCAAGGAGGGGGGCTGCTGTGGGGTGATACGGTGATGAGGGTAGGGGCCTTACAAACAGGACGATGTCCTCAAGCAGGAGGCCCTGGGCCCATTCTCGGCCCCGTCTACCATGCAAAGTTGTGGTGTGAAGGCTACTGTCAGGAAAGACCGTCAGTCCCCTAAGACCCCAGACCTGCCAGGGTCTTGAGGGCAGCCTGCCTGGGCTCCAGGACAGTGAGAGACTTCTTACTGGTAAGCCACCCCATTTCTGGCCTTTTTTTTTTTTTTTTTAAATAGGAGCTCAGACCGACACTACCTCAATTAACCTGCCAAAAACAAAGTCTTAGAGATCTGTGTTTTCTAATGTTTGCCTACCTTAAAAGAGTGAAATTGTATTTTGTCTTTATTCCACCTTCACATTTATGGTTTGGTTGGATGTAGGGGTCTACTTTAGAATTGAAGATACTCTTTCTACACTCAATGTTCTGAATGGGGGTTTGGTCTTGGTTTTTAATGGAAATCATTTTTTTAATGTTTTTATTTATTTGAGAGAGAGAATGCATGAGTGCAAAAGCAGGGAGAGGGACAGGGGGAGAAGGGGAAGCAGGCTCCAGCTGAGCAGGGAGCCCATGGGGCTTGATCCCAGGATCCTGGGATCCTGGCCTAAGCTGAGGGCAGATGCTTATCCGGCTGGGCCACCCAGGCGCCCCACAACTGGAGTTTGGTACCCATCTTCACCGTCCCTGCTTTATGACATGTTTGTTTGATTTTATCTCCTACTGTGTATTTTTCCCCAAATTTTCAAGATCTTTTTTTTTTTTTTTTTTTTTTTTTTAATTTAAAAGAGCTGATCTTTTCACTGCTTTTGGTCACAGGTGCATTTTTTTAAATAAATTAATTTTATTTTTTTTAAGATTTTATTTATTTATTCATGAGAGACACACACACAGAGAGAGAGAGAGAGAGGCAGAGACACAGGCGAGAGAGAAGCAGGCTCCATGCAGGGAGCCCAATGTGGAACTCGATCCCAGGTCTCCAGGATCATGCCTTGGGCTGAAGTCAGGCGCTTAACTGCTGAGCTACCCAGGGATCCCCTAGGTGCATTTTTTTTTTTTTTTAACATATACAATCTCTTCTCAAAATCAGTGAGTTAAAAATGGTATCTTTCTGCAGTTGATTTAAGTTAATTGCTGGGGCAAGACGGCCAATGGTGCTGTCATTTTTCGCTAAAATTTGCTTTTGATTACTTGGTCTATCCCAGGTAGACAAAAAGGGTCTGGAAATAGATGGTTAAGTAAGAGAGACCTATAACATAATCCGATACTGGTCAGTTCTCTACCCTTCTACACCCCGGGTTGAGTTGTGAGGGCACTGCGCCTGCTCTCTCAGTCTGCTGGGCTGCTATGACAAAGTAGCATAGCCTGAGGGTCTTATACACCACAGGGACTTGTTTCTCACAGTGCTCAAAGCCAGAAGTCCAAAGTCAGGGGGCCAGCACGGTAGGGTTCTGGTGAGAGCCCTCTTCCACGTTGCAGACAACTACTGCCCTCCAGTTTTCTGCTCCTGTGGTGGAGAACAGAGCAGTTCTCTGCGGACTTTTATCAGGACATGAATCCCACTGGTGAAGCAGAGCGTCAGGACTTCATCTAACTCTGGTTACACCTCATGGGCCCACCTGCTGGTAACATCCAAGGGGGGGTGATGGTTCAGCATATACATTTAGGGGGATACATTCATTCCACCACTCGCACACATGCACGTGTGTGTAGGTACACACACAGTGAGAGGAAGAGAAGGTGGAAAGAAAGGGAGAAAGAGATTTCTGGATGTTGGAAAAGTATGAGTAAAGTGTGAATAAAAAAACGAGAGCCATAAGTGACATAGCTGTTGTTTTCCTGTAACTAGACCTTACGCAATCACTTTTATTACTTCATTTTAGTAAACTTGTCTCAGTTGTCATTTGATCCCAGTACTTTAGAACCCTGTTCATTGCAGCTAATTCTCTTAGATCCATTTCCCAATACAACTCTGTTTATGCAAATGAGACCTTTCTTGGCTATAATCCTTTGGGCCTACCTTCAAATGTTCTCATTCTTTATATTATAATTGTATCTCTAGAATATCCTACCTTAGGTTTCAAAGGGAAAGTTGCAGACTCTGAAACTGTATTCTAGTTTATGATTAATATTGTATTGTTTGGCTATGAATTCCTCAAAAAAAGTAACTTATAATTGTGGGAGGCTGCATATATATGCATATGTGTTGTTTCTTACCTAGCATCCAAATTCAACATGTACATTGTTGAAAAATAGTAGAAATAATATAATTTTATGAACTTACTTTAGATTTCGGGGAACTCAGAATGCCTCTGGAATGATTATGGGTTTTCTTCCCAAAATCACTTTCTTAAGTGCTTGCAGGTCAAAAGGATTTGGGATCTTGGCCTTATTAATAATCTTCCTTTTTATCTGAAAAAAAAATATGATTCATAAAATGTAGCAATTTGTTAGCTTGATGCTATAAAGTTCTGCTGGTCCTTTGGAAGAGCTAAGTTACACATTCCCAACGAGATAGTAAAATGGTATCAAATAATGTTTTGCAAAACCTTACATATTTTAATGACTTTCCAGTGTATTTTGCTGCATTTCTTCTCCTGGCCCTGCAGTCAGTCAAAGAGGCTGACGTCAGGGAACTGCATCCTCTAAAAGCCCTTGGCTTCTTTCTCTCAGTAGGCTTGGTAGGAGAGACATCACAGGCCCATGTTCTTCTTGTTCTCTCCCAATAGAGGTTGGTATGCGCAGAATTTCCCCAGCTCCTTTCTGGGTGCCATCTCCCTCAGCTACCTTCCTCTTTAGGTTCCATTAACAGCTCTCCCCCTTGCCTCCTCAGAAATGAGATCATAAGTGTTTTTTTGTTTTTTTGTTTTTTTCACCATTCTCCATTGTTAGCTATGGCTAATCTAACACCTCTTGTTGGTTTTATTCAATTAATGTTCAAAGACATTGGAATCATGACCCTGAAATCACTCTCCATATTCTCTGTTCCAATAAGGACATAAAAGATGAGATGCGAGATGGTCTCCTTTGAAGGTATGTAAAGGAAACTGAGGTGTTTGGAAGAATAAAGGATGAGATGCAAGATGGTCTCCCTTGAAGGTATGTAAAGGAAACTGAGGTGTTTGGAAGAATTGTTTAAGATGAAGTGGTTTAGCCTGCATAGACACTTGGGCCAACAAAGTTTAGCAGCAGAAAAACTAATTTATGGCAATTACACGTTTAATGTTGTGTGAAGAGTTTCAGAGCGAGGGAAAAAAGTTATCTATTTTATTTCCAATGTTCAAATTCCATTGCTCAAATGAAATGATATGCTTCCATAGGTTAGAACAAAAAGAAAGGCTTTTATTATTATTATTATTTAAGGAGGGCATTTCTAATGATCTCAGAGCGACATATGTCTAGAATGTGTTTGGATGTGTTCACTTAGCTAGTTCTTAAACATGCAATTCACTATTCTTCCTAATGCTATATCTAATATAGGATATGTTTTCTATTTTTTTTAAGATTTTATGTATGTGACATAGAGAAGGAAAGAGGGAGAGTACAGGAGTGGGGTGGGGGGAGCAGAGCAAGCAGACACCCCACTGAGCAGGGAGCCCGATGAGGGGCTCCATCCCAAAACCCTGAGATTATGACCTGAGCTGAAGGCGGATGCTTAACAGACTGAGCCACCTGGTGCCCCTAGAATATGTTTTCAATTTATATATATTCAATATGTATTTTACATATCATTATAACCGGGAGTTTATTATTCTATTCAGTCTAAGCTACCTAGTTCAGTTAGTGAGAGATATTTTTTTTCCACAGAGTAGAAATTATTTATGGCTAAACTTTATCACCCAAAAACTAATTTTAAAAGTCTAAAACAATATAAACAAATTTAGAAGAAATTATTGAATTTGCAATTCTTGACTTAAATAATTTTCAAATAGATAACTCTTGACACAGTTGAATATTTTATGTGTCAAATCTTTACTGCAATTTATTAACATCTTATACAAAGTTAAATAATAACACCCTATACTAATAACAAAATATAAAACTTTCTGTCAACATAACTTTGAATTTCTATGTTCTGAGAACATATTTAATATTTTTCATTCTTAAAATATTCTATATTTGAATTTAATGAATTAGATAGCTCAAATAAACTTTCTATGTGTTTTAAAATATCACATTTTGAAAATGTCACTCAAAATTGAGTCAATTTATTACTTTCTGATTTTATTGCTCTGTGCATATGACTTCTTACAAAGGTCTACAACTTATTTATCTACTCCATTTTTAATTTTTTTCTGAGCCCAAATTAGGAAATTCCTCCTTCATTCTATCCTTGGAAA
Organism: Canis aureus; assembly: GCF_053574225.1. NCBI lineage: Eukaryota > Metazoa > Chordata > Mammalia > Carnivora > Canidae > Canis > Canis aureus. Next base: position 85,567,338 of record NC_135614.1, on the reverse strand, counting down.
TAATTTGAACAGCAAATAGTTCTAATTTGAGGTTTTTGAGATTCTAATCCAGAAACTCTGACTTACATTCATTTTCATTCAAATATCAGGTTGTTCCAGTTTCAATTCTTTGTTTTAGAATTCTTTATTTATAAAATAAAATAACTGGCAAATGATACATACCAATCTAATTATCCAAGTCATTCCTTCTACTACTGAAAGGATGAGTTGGTACATGCTACTCATATGACTCAAAGTTTCAAATGTCACTTTGAAAATTCTTTTATTTTTAAGATGTTGTTTATTTATTCATGAGAGACACAAAGAGAAACAGAGAGAAAGAGAGGCAGAGACACAGGCAGAGGGAGAAGCAGGCTCCATGCAGGGAGCCTGTCGTGGGACTTGATCCTGGGACTCCAGGATCATGCCCAGAACCAAAGGCAGGCGCTAAACCGCTGAGCCACCCAGGGATCCCCCACTTTGAAAATTCTTAAGTAATACTTTCACTCTGAAGTAACAAAAGTTTACAGAATTGAAAGCTAAAGATCATGGGCTCTATGTGAAATCATTGGTATCCATCCCATAGTAGAATGGAAGAGTAAAATTTTCGTGCAACAGAATTGGCCAACTCTTGCTTCTGTTTCTCCCAACTATAGTAACACATCTTGGATAAATAGATTGCATATATCAGGATGCTATGATGGTTAATTTTGTAGGTTAACTTGAGGGTGTTTTTTGATGAAATTAACATTCAAGCTGACAAACTGAGTAAGCAGATTGTCCTTCTTAATGTCAGTGGGCCTCATCCAATTAGTCGAAGGCCTGAATAAAACAAAAAGATTCATCTCCCTGAGCAAGAGAGAATTCCAGAATATTGCCTCAGTCTTCACCTGCACGATTGGCTCTCCTGGGTCTTGACCCTGCCTACCCACTGTGTGGAGTTGGGCTTGCCTATCTCTGTGATCAAGGAAGCCAATATGCATCATATACTTTAACATATTTTGCTAATCGGTTGGTTCTATTTCTCTAGAGAATCCTAATAGATGCAAATTAATTGCTCCAACATAATTTATCAGAAATTTTGATATGACTATAATTCATAGGAATCTATTATTTTTTGAGGGAACTTTTCTGGTTTTTGTTTACCATCATTATCTAATCCTTGAGGAGACAAAAAAGAAAAAAAAAAAAAAAGACCAAATTAAAATACAATCAAGTTTGGGGCATTGCACTAATGGTGGTATGATATATTGTGCAATTTCTCTCTCAGAAAACATACATTAAACAAGAGACAAAAGTATTAAAAACAGTATCTGAAAAATACATAAAAGCAGGCCAAAGTAGACAAAAACTTGAGAAAATTTTATTCAGAAAAGAGTGCTACTATATCTAGTTAGAATTGAAAGTTGATAGTTCTTTTAACCTCCCCCTGCTGTTTCCCATCTATTAATCCACAGCTCAGATGGCAAAAAAGAGCAGTGTTATCAACTTCAGTAGGCAAATGATGGAGTTCAGAGCTACAGAGAAGTTAGCAAGTAAAGAGGAATCTCACCGAATCAAAAATGACACATTATGTACACAAGGAAACCAGGGACAGATCTAAAGTTCACTTCTCTTCAGAAACAAAGGAGAAGAAAATCTGTATTTAAAAAGCGGAAACGAAAGTTATCTCCAACAAAGGGTTCTATATTCGGTAACCTTATTCTTCAAAAAAGAAATTGAAATTATGACATTTTCATAATGTATTATTACCAAGCTACACTTTAAAAATAGGTAAAATGCTTGAAGCCAAAGGGAAATTACACCAGATGGTAACTTTACAGGAATGTATGAAAAACAGTAGATATGATAAATATATGGTGGATTACACACACGTACACAATTATATAATTTTGAACCATATATGACATAAAAATCCATCTATTATAAATATATTAACCTGTTAAATTATATAAAGGACATGGTAATTTTAAAGCAAGAATTATAACACGTTTGTATCGTATATAGATGAAATATATTTGTACCATAAATAGCATAGAGAGAGGGTATTAATTGCAATATGTTACTGCAAAGTTCTTATATTTTATCAAAAGTAGTTCTACATGAAAATCAGTTGGATTATAATAATATAAAGATGCATGCTGCAATCCCTAGATCAACGATAAAACTAATGCAAATAATGATAAAAGTCAATGGAATTAAAATGGTGTATTAAAGTATTTGTATAATCAAAATAGGGCAGAAAAAGAGAAACTATGAGGTAAGACAGCTATAAAACGCATAACAAAATCAAGACTCGTTTGTATACTTTATCAGGAAATGCATTTAAAATATAAAGACTCCTGCTTCCTACTAGGAAGTAGAAAGTTGAGAAAAGCATCACACTTATTCTCTCAACAAGAAAATTTGGGGTGATTTACAAAACGATGGCTTTACTTGAAACGATTAGGGTTGGGTTTAAAGGGCAACGAGCAAGCCTGAAATCCAAGGATATTCAATCACTTCTAAGACACGTGGGGCACACAGATATCTGTCTGTGACAGGGTATGTGAAAAAAGAAATGACCACAGAAGCCCCCCCAAAATGATATTTAAAACCTAAGGGAAAACAAAACAGTGAACCCTTCCCAGAGCAACACTGAAGATTTCCTACCAGTACAAGGAAGAAAGGAAGAAAAGAATAATATGTATTTAATATATACATTAAATTAACATATAATATTAATATCAATTAATAATCAATATCAATAATTAATATATCAATAAATGATATTATTATATATTAATATATAATATATATATCCCTTGTTACGTCCTGGAAGAAGAGAGACAAATCATTGAGGCCAAATTGCTTAGAGATTTCCTACCACCTGAAGATGGGGACAGTGGTGGAGAAATCCCCCCTCCTGAGACCCGAGGCTGAGGCCGCAGCAGAGCAGAGAGCAGCATCCTGCCCACCATCCATCCGCAGGCCAGCCTGCACTTAGGAGCAGGACAGCACGAGGGCCCGAGGAAGGACCAGGGCATGGGGACATCCCCCACCTACGGGAATGCAAGGAAGACCTGATGCTAAGGATGGACCAAGAAAATGGAGAAAACACCCTCAATGTGGAAACCACACACACTGACTGGCCCCCCCCCACACAGTGGTGGGGCACAGTGTAATGCTAGAGAACCCTGAGGGTAGGGTGTGCTGAACTTCTGACAGCAATAACAAAATCAAAACCCAGCTCAGCTTCCTGCCAGATTGATTGCATCCCCCCCACCCCTCATCCTCTCAGGCTCTGGACGAAGCAAACTTCTGTACAAGGTGCCATCCTCTGTAGAGTCACGAAAGGCGATGAAAGTGACAATGAGTTAAAATGGACTCAAGGATAAACAGAAAACTTGAATCGCCTGAAATCAATTAAACCAGCTAATCATTGTATACCTGCTTGCGATAAAATCTCCAGGCCTTCCAGGTCTTCACTGGTGATTTTTATCAAACTCTGAAGAATGAATAATACCGAATCGACACAACTGTTCAGACAACAGAGAAAGTGGAAGTATTCTCCGGAATGTTTTATACAGATGTTACCTTGATATCAAAACCCAAGAAATAGATTACAGGAAAAGGTACAAGATCACTTATAATCATGGCTACATAAATCCTTACTGTTACCTGAGCACATCAAATCTAGCAATATATAAAAATAATTATCCATCACGACAAACTGAATGTTACCTTAGAAACATGTTATCTTAAAAAAGAGGTTTCTAGTATGCAACTTGCAGTCAAATGTGTTTTTTGAACAATTCAGAAGATTAAAATAATTATCTACCCATTCTTTTTCACTGCTTTAATTTAAATTAAGTCCCTTTTCTGACTTAAACTAAAACCTAGTATCAAGTATTTCTTCTCACTCTAATCTTGTTCTTACCCATGTTCAGCATATATATGTTAATATACATACCTATATACACACACACATATATATGCATACATATATAAAGTTGAGTTTTAAAAATATGAGGTTAAATTATGTACATATTTCAAATATATATATAGTTTTTAATATATATATTATTTTTTATTTTTGTATTTTCTGGATTGGTTATTTTAAAATTTTAAACAACCTTACCTTTGTTTTTTACTTTAACCAAACTTTATATTATAAAAAAAAGTATTATAAGTATCATTTATAGTAATTAATATCAAGATTATTATCATCACCTTAAGGAAATTTTGACCATTGAACCAGGAAATCATTAATCTTTTTTCTATATCATCTGGTATTCACTTGCTTTGATTGAAAGCTGATAATTCACAGTTATTTCCTTTAATCAGATTTACATACTGCATTTACTAGTTTAAGTTATTTTTTGTGTTTCTTTTGCATCTGATAATTTCCATTGCAAATGTATTTTCATTAAAGTTACATTTCAGAAATTTAAAGTAAACCATGAAAAAGCTCTCCCTTTGAAATATTTGCTAGAATCAACATTTATATCATAATCATGTTGTTATCCAAATAAATTAGAGATAAAATTGTCTAAAAAATTGTCTATTAATCAAACAAAAATTGTCAATTTTATTCTGAGATATGTGATCATTACTTAGAATCTGTGGGAAATGTTTATAAATAAAAATAAGGTGAAGAAGAGAAAGACGCATTTTCAACCATAACATCACAGTTTCCTAATGAAGAGTAAGGGAACATATTAGTTGGGGCTACCTACCACTTAAGTAAATATATTCCAAATAAAATGATTAAAGAAACACATAATAGATATTTTAATTGGCCAAAGATTAATAAGCATATTCAAAGAATAATTTCTTTTTTAAAGATTATTTATTTATTTATTCCTGAGAGACACACAGAGAGAGGCAGAGACACAGGCAGAGAGAGAAGCAGAATCCCTGTGGGGACCTGATGTGGAACTCAATCCCGGGACCCCAGGAGCATGACCTGAGCCGAGTTCAGATGCTCAGCCACTGAGCCACCCCGGGCATCCTTCAAAGAATAATTTCTGATTGAAGTGGTGTTTATACTGAACAACAGAAAGTCTACACATAGGAGCAAAAGTTTGAAACATTTAAATAAATCACCATGTTCATTTTGGCAATCCTATATTTGGCTTCTTTTTCTTCCATTCTTTCAATTTAATATAAATTTAGACTTTTGACTCTGGGAGAAATATGAACCTTTGATTGATTATGAAAGACTATATTCAAGGAAATACTAAACAATATCATATTAAAGCACCACCACCCCCTTTTGGATTCCTTGTGGCAGACAAATAAAGGAATAGAAATTACAAGTGCAGGTGAATAATAGCCTGTCAGAATGAACAAGGGAAATGAAGATTCTTGTGAAGTTGTGTTTTTATTTGAATTATTTCTATACACATGGAAAAAATGAATTTCTAATAAATGGTTTATTTTTAACATAAGGAACAAAATATGGGACAATTTATTTAACTTGTGGTTTGTATAGGCAAGAAGGAGATGTCATTCTCTGCGTAGATGCATTATTTCCAATTTGGAAAGAACAAGAACACACACTTCAGAAGCCCTTCAAAAGATAAAATTTGAGAGCCAAATCCATACAAACCTCATCATGAGAAAGGGTAATAACATTTCTGTCTGTCAACTCTAAATTGTCTCCGAGGTACAGCCAAACCACATACATTTGTTTCTACTAGATCACAGATTACAATTTATTTTTGGCATGAGATGGGAGTGAAGTGGTTCAATATAAGAGGGGGCGTGATAAAGCTAAACTGAAAGAAGCCAATGCACAGAGCTTAGTCTGCAGAATCCTTGAGATATCGCCTTGGGAAATATTCTGGAAGAACTCTGTGGACTTGACAGAACCATTTTCTAGCTATCGGACTGATAGAGGTCTGAGCCTTTTTTAGATCCTGTAGTTACTTTCCATAGTCATTTTTAGGCACTAGGTATATAAAGTAGTTCTACTAGAGATGTACAAATTTACCTGTTTCTCTTCATTTCTCCCTTTCTTCTTGTCTTTAGTGGACGCCTACAAAGTCTGTGTTTTGAATTTTTGCAACTATAAAAAGGAATATTGTTGATTTACCAGCATACTTATCTTTCATGGATAAATATTATAATCTTACTTTAAGGTGTGTTCTATGCACCTACATGCTCATTTTACAGAATTAGAGATGTTTTTCATAAGTATAGCTTTCACATGTCCCATACATAAAAATTCTTTTTCACACTTGAAAAGTCAATGGGACTCTGTGAGTCGGTGAATCAATTCTTTCCCAAATGTTTCCGCTCAGGAAATTGAGGTCAAAAGTGTTCTGTGACTGAAGGATGTTCAGGCCTCATGTCCTTTTAAAATCATGGTGAAAAAAAATTAATAAATAAAATCACAATGAAGGAAGCCTATATATTGGTCTTAAAGAATTACTACCCAGTTATAGCCATTGTTTCAATTAAATAAATCATACACTGGAGATTGTACATTCTGGATCAGTTCATCCCATAGCAACTTGCCTTCCAGATTTACTGACATAATAGATAGACTTGCTGAGGTTCTTAGACTTCATTAGATCACAAACTACTCTTGAGTAACTGAAGAAACCATCGCCATCTTCCTAGCTTTTACACATCCAATCATATATGTAATTTCGAATGTTTACAAAACTCTGCATTATAAAGTTTGTAAAGTTGTCACATAAAACTAACCACCAGTAGGTGTATCCCTTGTCCAGTTGTTATCCATATGCATCTTCCTCAACCATATTTAAACTCTAAATAAAAACTTAAGGTTATATCCTTGTCATATTTCACCTAACATGCTACAACTATCCTGTATAGCCCAAATCATACTAACCATACTTAAAGATTATCATATAAACTCAACACACATGTTACATGATAATGGGAAAAGAGAGGGAAGAACAAAAGTATTTGCTTACTATATACACACAAACATATTCATAATAAAATAAGAAATACTCATGACAATTACAGTCTTCATTTCTGTAACTGGTCTTGAGGTTATACCTGGTATTTCTTCCACTACCCATGTGTATTCCCAATTCCCACAGCAAGCACCTCAGCTAACTGCGCTATATAACCCCAGAAGAGCTAGTCCCCTCAGAAAAAAAAAAAAGAGGATGATATCTCCCCATTAAGTACAACAATTAAAAGTGACAATGAATGTAAGCCATATAAAGAGATGCATTTCCCGCTCTCATTCAGCCTCCAGAGTAGCTGTAAAATTAAACATTAAATACATAAACATATATATAACTACATAATTAAAGTATTCTTAATAAAAATAAAATGAAGTGTCTAATTAAATGGAGAGTTAGGAAAACTGCTCTGAGCAAATAACACTTAAGAAGAAATAGGAGTTGAATGGGAATTAGGTAAAGAATTAAGAAGGAAACTATTGCAAGTGAACCATATATAATGGCTTAACAAACAAAAGAGTTTAACACATTCTAGAAACCAAAATACACATGTATAGGGACGCCTGGATGGCTCAGCGGTTGAGCATCTGCCTTTGGCTCAGGTCGTGACCCCAGGTTCCCAGATCGAGTCCCACATCGGGCTCCCTACAGGGAGCCTGCTTCTCCATCTGCCTGTGTCTCTGCCTCTCTCTCTGTGTCTCATCAATAAATAAATAAAATCTTAAAAAATACAGATCTATATCTATTATCTATCTATCCATCCATCCATCCATCCATCCATCCATCTATTATATCTTGTGAGGAACACAAGAGTAAAATGATTCTATTACTCAAGGCTAGCTGCTTGAGATGGTTAATCTTAGGTACCAACTTGGCAAGGTTATAGGACCCAGCTATTTACTCAAAAATAAATCTGCATGTTGCCAAGAAGGTATTTTGTAGGTTTGACCAACATCTCCAGTCAGTTGGCTTTGAGTAAAAGAGATGACACTTCCTATACGGATGGGCTTCATCCAACTGCTTGAAGTTTCATAAGCAACATCTGAATTTTCCCAGAAAAAAAGTTCAGCTTCAAGACTGCATTGCAATGCTTCCTGAGTGTCCAGCCTACAGGCCTGCCCTATATGGCTAAGACTTGCCATATAGAGTTGTCCCACAATCATGTGAGCCAATTCATTAAATAAATCTCTCTTGGGGCACCTAGGTGGCTCAGTCAGTTAAGCGTCTGACTCTTGATTTAGGTTCAGGTCATTGTCTCAGGGTCATGAGATTGAGCCCCCCACCCACCCCATTAGGCTCCATGCTCAGCACAGAATCTTCTTGAGACTCTCTCCCTCCACTTCTTCTTTCCTTTCTGCCTCTACCCCTCCTATGTGTGCACACTCTCTCTCAAATAACTAAATAAGTAAATAAAATCTGGAAAAAATATCTCACAGACAGATATATACACACACAGACACACACCCTCTTTACTGGTTGTTTCTCTGGAAAACTCTTACTGAAGTACTACTGTAATAATTTAGTCTTTCAATGGGCAATTGGATCACAAAGAAGAATCATCAGAAGAGCTTCTTAAAGTACAGATTAACAGATACCAACCACAGAGATGTTTTCTTTGTTTGGGGGTTTCTTTGTTTCTTTTCTTTTCTTTTTTTTTCAGTAAGGTGGGATGAAAAGTTTACATTTATAATGAATTCACAGAAGATTCTGATGTTGGAGCATCTGGGTGGTTCAGTCAATTAAGTGTCTGCCTTAGGCTGAGGTCATGAATTCCAGGTTCCCTGGATAGAGCCCTGTGACACACTCCATGCACAGTGGGGACCCCGCTTCTCCCTTTCCTCTTCACTCATACTGTCTCTTGTTATCTCTGTCTCTCTCTCAAAAATAAATAAATAAAATATTTTTAAAAAATCTTTTAAAAATGAAGATCCTGATATTGTTGATCCAGGGATCACACTCGGATAATCCCTACACTTTCTTCAAGCGTTTTGGTTCCAGTTCTCAGAGGAGAACATTGATGGTGTTCGTAGAATAAAATCAGCCACTGAGGGGGGCACTTGACGGGATGAGCACTGGGTGTTATTCTGTATGTTGGTAAATTGAACACCAATAAAAAATAAATTTATTATAAAAAAAATCAGCCACTGTTGGGAGTGTTTATGTCATACAAATTTGAGAAAGATTCAAGTCAAAACTCTCCTTTATCTATAAAACTAGTTGTTAAACATTTACTAGAATGCCACAGGGTACAGGGAATAAAATCCAAATGTATTGAAAATGCCCTGCAGATTTCTGGCTCTAGTTCCTAAGTGGATTCACAAAACTTGTGCCATCATGAGGTAATAAAAGGAAAAACAGACTTTGGGGATTAAGAATGCCCTGGGATATATTGATTTTGAGGTGCCTATGAGCCATTCTGCATGTATATATTATACAATAAGCTAAATATCTAAGACTGGACTTGTGGAAACTATCACAGAGTACAATGCATTCAATCCTCTAGATATCCAAACAATTAAGATGATTTTAACCACATGTAATAGAAAGTACAACTCAAAATGGTGAGCAGTAAGAGAATTTACTAGCTTAGCTTATGCAACTGAAAAACTGCAGTGATGGTGGTGATCAGTTTTGGTTTAATCTGTATTCTATTTCTGCTCCTCTGTGATCCCAAAGCCTCTGCCCTCAGTTAGTGCCTACTGCTCACCCAGGGATGAAGGTGAGATAGCCCAGTTATAACTTCCTATTGTTCTCTTTTTAAAATATTGAAGAAACTTGTGTATACAAATCCCATTGGAATTTTAATTTTTCTTTTAAAATTGAGGTTCTAGACTCATTCTTGTAACCAGCCTTGCTCCCTATGAAATGGCATGTCCTGATTTGATTATCTGGCATCTTAAAATATGTCAGCAAACACGCATCTCTAATGAGCTTTGTTGGTGAAACAACCAACAGTGTTTAGTAACTAATAATAGTAATTAGTGCTGTTTTTGAATGATAAATAAGAAACAGGAGTAACAGGAGATAAACTTGAAAGACTTCAGGAAATCTTATATGACTTTGATATAGCAGTAGACCAAGAATACAAGATGACAAGTTGACTGGAATGGTTTTTCATAGAAAGGCTAATTAAAGAGGCCAAATTCCATATTCCCTTCCTAGATCTACTGAGTCATAAACTCTGTAGTGGTGGCCCAGATTTCATATTTCTAATAACCATCTAATTTAATTTTGTGCACTAAAATATGAGAGGCAGCAGACTGTCATAAACCAATGATATATATTCAATGAAAATGCATAGTTATTTTAAAATAAGCAATTGTGTTGAGATTTCATAAAAATATTCATTCTCATTTAGTTTTTCTTCAAAGGTGATTCATCATCTTTATTATCTACTAGAAAAAAATGGCAGTTATCAGATTCATCAACAAGCAGGTGATGGAAATAGTAAGCATTCTAACATTTGGCATTTTTTTAATTGATGGGAAATCTCATAGTTTGCACAAAGAAAAGAGTATACAAATGTAATGAATAGTGAATAACTATAGTTAAAAACATTGCAAACTGGATATTCTTGGGCAAGTAGAGTAAGTAAGATCCAAAAATTATAGTGGATCCAAATAAACTTACAATACTATACCTTAAAAACAGTACCTTGTCCTTAGAGCTGTGTGGAGGTACAAATGTGAAACATATGGTTTAGTACTTTTAAAATATATAATTCATAAACAAAAGTTTGCCAAACTGAGAAACCGTATTATTCACTAATCTCGAGTTAAAAATTGCCACAACTATCTTTATGTTCTACCTTTAGCATTTATACAAACCCCAAACCTCTTTACAGAAAAAATAAATTATACTCTTAGTTATATCATATCCTAAGTAGTTCTGGAAGTTATAATCACTTTTACATTTCTTTAACTTGGAAGAGAAATGCCCAAAGCTTCAGCCAGTCCTATACTTTACGCTTGTGGAAAATACCATTCTGTATGCATTACTCTCACTTGCCTTTCCCCTTTTTTCTTAACCAGGCAATGGTATTCCACGTATTTAAAAAAAATACATGAAATACCTAGCTCTCAGAGAAGATAATGACCTACCAGAGTCCCAAGTGACAAATCATGATTAGTTGAAAATAGTAACAATCTCACTCCACTTTTATAGTGCTTAGTATAAAGCATACTTATAATTTAGTGCTAGTTGTAAGGAGAAATCAGCTGCAGAATGTTTATTATCTTTTGAAAAAATATTTCCCAAGGCAAGGCTTTAAAGGTGTGGTCAGCTTTATACTCTGCCTTTTTATTATAATTACATACACTAACGTGAAGATAAACCAGTTTGTTCTTTTTTTCTGAGGAATGGGTAAAAAGAATGACATAGATGCCATTGTGCTGTGTCACTGTTGAGTAGTTGAAACAACAATGTAACCAACTTCCCCAGATGTGAAAGGGCCAAGACATTTTCTTATGATTTGTGACATTGTTTGCTTTGTATCAAATGTTAAAAAAAATCATAACTTTTTTTACTGGTGCTAATACACTGAAAATAATGATTTAAAAATCATTTAATCTATTTCTCAAAATTGTTAACTTCCTTGACTAAATGAATATAATAGAGATGAACACTCGGTCTCCAACTGGATGTTCAGGACAATGATCAAGAGAAAAACTGTCTAATGTATTTAAGATATTCACATATCATCAGGAGTCAGAGTTTTCCTAAAAGGGGCTATTTTCGTGGAGCAAACACATTATTATTCCAGAAAAGTTGTGAAAATGTTGGCTTCATTACATGAAGCTGATTAGGGAATTTTTCACTTGAAAATATTGGCTAGATGTCTTGCCTGACAATGTGGAAGTTAGCCATAAACTAATATATATATGTATATATATATTAGATGCTCATGCAGTGAGCCAAGAGCATATAATTTTTTCATGGAAAAGGAACAACATTCTCTAGTTAGAGGGCATGTTAATTATTTGGGACCACATCATGCAGAGATAATTGAGTCCTTAAGAAATGGCTTCTGGGGTTCCATACAAAGTCCTGTGGCAGCAATGGTAGCTCTGTATCACGTAATGGAACTGTGAATTGGAACCGTATCTGAGCTGTCACTATTGCACTACATTATTTCAAGTCTGTTTTAAAGAGAGCATGACAGCTAAGTTTATCCGATGGGAATTTTTCACGAAAACTTGTAAGCAGTCATTCATTATATATTTTATTGCCAATTAGTGTAGCAAAGGAGTACCTGAATGACAGAGATCACATCTCTTCTAGTTCAGAGTCCCTACTGTTGGACAAGAGGATCCGATGCATGATAAGCACTGTTGAATGAATTACTAAGCGAACCTACCATGGCCTGTTTAAAACAAAAATTGTGTTGAATGTGTCTGTGTACATATTAGAAGTAGGCAAGGCACAGAGGATCAGTTATAGAATAAAGAGTATATTATAAGCACTACTCTTCATATCTCTACTTTGCTTTAGCTTTTGCTTGAAACTGTAAAATTGTCTAAGTTGAAATTCTCCCTGGAAAATGAAAAAGAAGCAAATTATTTTTACTCTAAAGAACATAGATCTTGCAAATACAGTATGTAGGTAAAACAAACAAAATGTATACATGTTAAAAAACATGTTAAGTAATGGCAGGCAAGCAAAGAAAAAATAAACAACTAGCATTACATCAAACTAAAAAGCTTCTGCATGACAAAGAGAAAAATGAACAGTCAAAAGACAATCTACAAAATAGGAGATTGCACAGTATGTATTTGATAATGGATTAATATCCAAAATACAAATAGAACTCCTACAATCTAATATATATATATATATGATGAGCTATGGACTAGATGTTTTTTTCAAGAAAACATCTAAACTGCCAACAGATTAAAAAATGCTCAACATTATTAATCAATCATCAATGGGTATAGATTGAAACCACAGTGTGATAATACATCGCATCTGTCAGGATGGTCGTTATAAAAATGAAAGTGTGGGAGGGAATAAGGAAAAATTGGAATCCTTGAATGTTATTGATAGGAATGTAAAATATAGTGGAGCCATTATGGGAAAGAGTATAGAGTTTTCTCAAAAAATTAAAAATGGAGCTACAGTATGATCTAGCAATCCCACTTCTGAGTACCCAAAATAACTGAAACCAGAGTCTTGAGTTATCCGCACTCCTATGTCCATTGCAGCATTATTCACGATAGCCAAGATACAGAAACAACCCAAGTGTCCATGGACAGATGAATGGGTAAAGGAAATGTACACACATTAAAAAATCATGAAGCCATTAAAAAAGAAGGAAATCCTGCAATATGAATAAACCTGGGGGTTTATCAATGTGAATACACCTTGAGGACATGATGCAAGTGAAAAAAGGCAGTCACACAAGGACAAATACAGAATAATTACACTTTTAAGAAGTATTTAAAATAGTCAAACTTATAGATGTGAAGAGTGGAATGGTGATTGGCAAGGCTGGATAGGAGAGGGAAATGAATTGCTATTCAACCAATATAAAGTGTCAGTTGTCCAAAATGAGCAAATCCTAGAGACCCGTTATACAACATGAGGACCATGGTTAACAATACCCTTTTATAAAACAGAATATTTGTTAAAATGGTAGATTTCATGTTAAATATTCTTACTGTAAAAGTGTTTAGTAAATTTACTCAAATAAACATTGTAAATTAATGAACATTAAGTTGAATATGCAATATTTCATGTGAGGGTAAGTGAGGAGGCGTGATGGGCAAAAAGGAATAAGACACGATTTATTTTTTTATTAAGAAATTGTATTGTGGCATTTGTATTGCTTAGGAAAGGCGAGTCGTGGTTTTAAAAATATGATTACTGTATATTTTTTGGACTTATGTTGAAGATATCTGCTATTTATCCAAAAGTAGATGTCAAAGAGTTACTTATGTTCGTTTCTTTGTTCATTTGGTCAGAAACTACTATATGTATGTATGTACGTATATATCCAGACCATTGTATGTTTGGATACTGTCCTCAGCATTGGGTTTAGAGAAATTATAGACCTAGAGAGAAATATTTTTTTGTCATCTGGAGGGGAAAAAAAATGTTAGAGATGTAGGACAGAGAATGTTTTGAGGTAGAATTTGTCCGTATTGCTGATTGATGCTGAAAGCTCAAGCAATATGAGAACTGAAAAGTACCATTAAAATTAAAAGCATAGAGGACACTGCTGACCTTGACCAAAGCAAATACCCCAAAGAAATGGTGGTGGACTCTACACAAGGATTGTTTGAGTTTTAAGGACTTTATACTGGCAGCTATAAGAATTAGTATGCTTTGTTAAATTACACCTCTGAAGATCAGAGTATCTAGTCCAGGAGGTGGAAGCACTAGGCTTCCAGTGAAACAAGATGATATAATCCCATTGTTTCTCTCAACTTCTGGATACATATGATACTGGAATGTATGGAGTCCCGAACTTTGGCTTGGAATTTAAATAAAATATTCAACCAACTACATAGTGCAAAGATTTAAAAAAAAAAAAATGTCAGTCTCAAATGCTAGATACAATGGCATTAACTCTAGCTTAGGATACAGTAGCCTAGAAGAGAAAATTCTCCAGTATGCCCCCAATTTTTTTTTTTTTTTAAGATCTTACATATTTCTTCATGAAAGACACACAGAGAGGCTGAGATATAGGCAGAAGGAGAAGCAGGCTCCCTGAGAGGAGCCTGATGTGGGACTTGATCCTGGAACCCTGAGGTGACACCCTAAGCTGAAGGCAGATGCTCAATCCCTGAGCCCCCCAGGTGTCCCCTGCCCTGAAATCATTTTTAGCAATTGCTTTATTATTCCACCGATCCATGTTCAGCTCCCCTTCACAACAATTGATGAAGGCCAGGATATTAATCAGTGTGTCAACCTCTATGTTGTACAAATACAGAAAAAAACTTTTGAGTTTTAAAAAAAAAAAAAAAAAAACTTTTGAGTTTTATTGTATCAAACAACATACTGATTCCTTGATATTTTTTTATTCTGGTGCCCAGAAAAATTGACAGAAACAGAAATTTGTTTTGAATTTTGTGTGTCGTGCGATTATTTTGGCAAGCCAGCTTTTCTCAAGAGAGAATATTAATATAGATATTTTTATATGCAATTGATATTGATTATATAAAATATGTATATAACATATCATATAAACCTTATTATATGGAAATATGTCTACATGTTAGATAATCTCTAATCTATAGGTATATGTGTCTGAAGAAAATTTAGAATATAATCACCTAGTTTTGGGTAAGTTAGAGCTAGTAAAGATAATAACTTTGTTTTTTCCAAAGCAGTTTAAATGGTATTTAAAAAGTTGTTGGCTTCATTGGCTATTCGATTACTTTGTTCTGGCAAAAACAGTGTTAATTCTAAATTTTTATATCTTTTTAATTTTAAGCATAAGAATATATACAAGGCAATAGAACAAATGTCTCTTGTTTCTATAGTTTATACTGACTGTAAGGTATTAGTATTTCCTGTTATGTCTCCCCCATTGGCTTGTAAATTACATATATTTTTAGAATTATTTTCTTATTACTATTAAATATGTATGTCTAATTTGTCAAACCCAATGTTCATTGGCTCATTCACTTTTTCCCAGGACAATGTAAGGACCATATAAATAGTATGTCTAGTGACGCCTGGGTGGCTCAGCCTTTGAGCATCTGCCTTTGGCTCAGGTCGTGATTCCAGGGTTCTGGGATCGAGTCCCACATCAGGCTCCCTGCAGGGAGCCTGCTTCTCCCTCTGCCTGTGTCTCTGTCTCTCTCTGTGTGTCTCTCATGAATAAGTAAATAAAATATTTTTTTAATTTTATCTCTATTTCACTCTATTAAATTATATGCTCCTGCCATTCTGTATTTCAGGACTAAATATTTTATTTAATTTCCACAGGATTTTATGCAGTCACAATTAATTTAAATGTACTGACATAGTTACCATTTCCATTGCTATTAATTTGATTCTGTGTGTGTGTGTGTTTTCCCTTACACTGTTTCAATGATCTTCTCTCTTTCCTTATATTTTTCCACCTTTAGTATTCCTACTGGGTCTGGGATGCCACTCAACTTTTTTCTCATTTTTTTTCTATGACATTGTTATTTCAACATAAGAATATTTATTATTAAAATAATGCTTCTTTTAAGGTATCCCTATGCTCTTTTACAGTTCACTCACCTACAAAATCTTTATCTCATATTTTATGTCCTTAATCAGTCCAATATCTGGAACCCCTTTGTATTTCTAGCTTCTGTTGATTTACTGGTTGTTATTTATATTGCCTTTACTCCTCACAGGCCTCATTGACTTTGATCAGGTGTAGAAACTACATTTAAAACACGTTTCTGAATATTGATTATAAATAAGGGGATATATCCCCTCTGATGTAATATTTTTGCCCAGACGCCTCAGGCCATTAGTATACCAACACTGATATTTTATTTTGTATTTTTTTTAAGTTTTTATTTACTTATTCACAAGAGACACACAGAGAGAGATAGAGGCAGAGACACAGGCAGAGGGAGAAGCAGGCTCCATGCATGGAGCCCTATGTAGGACTCCATCCCAGGCCTCCAGGATCACACCCTGGGCTGAAGGCAGGTGCTAAACTACTGAGCCACCAAGGCTGCCCCAACATTGATATTTTAATTTCAAGGGTTAATATGATTCAAAGTTAGATTTTGGTTAAGTGCCAATAAAAATGCATGACTGGCTCTTTCAGGGTAATAAAATAAAGATTCCAGTTAGCAGAACTCCCCTGCATGGGCAAATCTGGTCTCCAAGTTCTGTCCTCATATCCATATAAGCCTCTCAAAAGCACATCACCTCAAGTTGTCTGCTGTCTCTTTCATAAAAGGCAAGTAAACACTCGGGGAAAAAAATACGTCCAAATGCTAGAATCAGACCTCTGAATATGTTTTGTCTTCTTCCCTGGGAAGTTAGCCCAGAAATTCTTGGCAATTTTGTTAGCTCTCTGATATCCACAAGCAGATTTTTAAAATATCTATATTGTCCAGTTTTCTTAATCGCCTTTAGTAGAAAAATTGCCTTTAGTCTCAATGACCTCATCCACCATTACCAGATGTAGAAAGCTTACATATTATTTATAGATTTAAAAAATCTGCCATTTGACTCATTGCAATAATAGAGCAAAGAACATAAAAGAAGTTTGATAGCAATAACTTGAAAAGGAAACTTTTATTGAAAGTCTGCTTTTCTTACAATTTCCCAAAAGTTTGGCTATAATTGAACCACTTTATGTCCTGAACAATAGCCAATGTAATATTTTATGTGCAATAAATACATTGCATGAAAAAATGCAAGTTAATATTATACGTAGCTAGTGTTTTAGAATATTTTGGCATCATTATTTTACATGGACAAATGCAGTCCAAATGTTCATTAAATGTCATGATTTTTTAATAAAGAAAATATGTTAACACTTATGTCTTTAAAAAATAACCTCAATACTTAAATCAGTTTAACTAAATGTCTTATTCAGTTTGAGGTGGAAAAATAAAATATAATTGAACTCCACCTCTTCTTTGATAGTTCCTTGTACCTGTTAGCAAAATAGGCTTCAGAAGTACTATTCAGTATTTCTAAATAAACCAAACCAAACAAAATGAAATGATAACTCAAGATTAATTTGTTCTGATTATTTACTCCATGAGTTTTGTGGCTTCAAGTGAACATATTAGAATTGGAAAATGTACAAGTTAGGGGTGCCTGAGTGGCTCAATTGGTTAAACATATAACTTTTGATTTCATCTCAGGTCATGAGCTTAGGGTCCTGGGAAGGAGGCTGCATGCAATTGGTCTGTGCTCAGTGGGGAGTCTACTTGGATTCTGCATCTCCCTCTGCCTCTGCCCCACTCTCCAAACTCTCTCTCTCTGAAATAAGTAAATTTTAAAAGAAAAGAAGGAGTGGTTACAAGATAAATCCCACTTCTAGATATGCACCCAAAATAATTGAAAACTGAGACTTAAATAGATATTTGCTCAGCAATATTTGTAGTGACATTATTTACAGTAGCTAAAAGATGGAAATAGCCCAAATGTCCAGCAGTGGATGAATGGATAAACAAAAGCAGCATATACTCACAATGGAATATTGCCCAGCCTTACAAAGGAATGAAATCCTGACACATGATACAATGTGGGCGAGCCTTGAAGATATAACGCTAAGTGAAATAAGAGATGCAAAAGGACAAATAACGCATGCTTCCATTAGTATGAGATATCTGAAACAGTTAAATGTATACAGAAAGAAAGCAGAGTAAGGACTGCCAGTAGTTGGGAAAGAGAGAATTAGAGAATTATTGTTTGATGGGTACAGAGTTTCAGTTTGGAATGATGGAAAAGTCCTGGAGATGGATAGTAGTGATGGTTACATGAGAGTGTGAATGTACCGTACACTTAAAATGTTTAAAATAGTAAGTTTAATATTGTGTACATTATACCACAATAAAAATAAATAAATGAAAATACAACCTTACCACTACATACCTATTAAAACAGCCAAAATTTGGAACGCTGCCAAGAGCAAATGGTTGGCAATGATGTGGAACAGTACAAACTCACTCATTGCTGGCGGAATGCAAAATGGCACAGACATTCTGGAAGATCTTCGGCAGGTTTCTCACAAAGCAATACATACTCTTATCATATAATCCAGCAATCACTTTCCTAGGTATTTCACCCAAAATAGTCAAAAAACAATCTCAACACAAAACCTGTAAATGGATGGTGAAAGCAGCTTCATTCATAATTGCCCAAACTTGGAACAACCAGGATATTATTTAGTTGATGAAGGGATTAATAAACTGCAGTACATTCAGGTAACAGAATATTACTCAGCACTAAGAAATGAGCTATCGGGCCATGAGATGACATAGGGGAACCTTAAATTAATATTAGTAAGCAAATCAGTTCTAAAAGGCTACATACTGTATGATTCCATCTATGTGACGTTGTGGAAAAGATAAAACTATGGTTACAGTAAATGGATCAGTGGTTGGCGGCGCTCAGTGGTGGAAAGGATTTACAGGCAGAAAATAGGCGATTGTTAAAGCAGTGAAAATACTCTGTGTGACACCATAATTATAGATACGTGCCATTACACCTTTGTCCAGACCCATAGAATATGAACACTGTGAGCTGTTCTGTGAACCATGGGTTGTGAGTGATTATGATGCGTCAGTACAGGGTCATCATATGTAGCACATGTATCCCTGGGAGGGGGCATTGATAATGGAGAATGTGTGGGAGGAGGGGGTAGATGGGAAATCTCTGTACTATCCCCTCATTTTGTCTGTGAACACAAACCTGTTCTAAAAAAATAAATAAATAAAGTCAACTAAAAGATTAAAAAAAAAAAGTTATTTTCCATCTGATCTGGGGACTATAGAAATGTCATTAATTATTCCAATGATTGAGGGATAATATGATTCCAGAGAAAAATAGAAGATGCTGATACCATAAGAGCAAAGTGAACTTTTTCCAGTAAAAACAGCTGAATTGTACCCTTGAAAAGTATTTTAGATGAAAATAATGATAGTGCTCCTGATATCAAGGAGCTCACAATCAAGCCAATGCTTTTTTGTAATATCCATGTATTTTTCTTTAATTCATATGCTTTGCTAAGGTTATATCATTGTATTGAAAAATATTCCTTGAAAGTGTCTATAATACATTTTAAATTGATGTACGTACACACACAGAGTCACATATATAGGGATTTTTGGATATAGGTGACTTCATGTATACCTATATATACATAAAAATTATACTTACATATCTATAGACTTTTTTTTCTATAGACCTTTCATGATGGGTTCGTCTATGAAAAGATTGATTCAACAATAAAATATGGGCAATTCAGATTACTTTTTTTCCTACAAACACATGAATCAATATAAGAAATTATTCTTTAGACAATTCAATAAGGGAAATCACCACATTTACTTTTTTATTTAGAGAAGTAATCATGTGATTTATGGCTACCCTCATGGCACTAGTTAATAAAGCCTGAATTTGCAGCATAACTTAGACCAGACAACTTGTTTGAAATGCACATTCTCTGGTCTCATCTAAAACTATGGAATCAGAATCTCCGGTTAGAGCCCAGAAATCTAATAATTTTTCACTGAGTACATTCTGAGAAATACTGCCAGTTTCTTTTTAAATAAGTAAATCAAACCATTTATTATAGAGTGAAATTCAACTCCAACAATAAATTAATTCTATAGTATATTCTATTTGAGAAAGAAAGTGATATTTCATACACCACGCTAATATAATGTTACAGAAAGACGCTTAAGCACATATTGCATTCTTAGATATACTGGAAACCTAACATCAAATTATGTCTTTATCAAAAACTTAAAAGGGAACTTGAGATATTGATGACAATAAAATAATTTTGGGCAATGTATCTTTACACAAAAATTATGTTTTCATCTGTGTATATTAAAACACAAAATTAAAAACTGTGGAATATACTGGGAGCTCTCATCTTTATTTCCAAAGCAGAAAATTATTTAAGAAAGTAATTAGGGCCTGGGTGGCTCAATCTGTTAAGCATCTGCCTTGGTTCAGGTTATAATCCCAGGGTCCTGGGATCAAGCCCCACATTGGGCTTCCTGCTTAGCAGAGAAACTGCTTCTCCCTCTCTCTGCCTCTCCCCTCTGCTCTATAAATAATATAATAAATATATTATATATTTGATCATATGTATATATATATATATATAAACAAGCCTAATATATAAATAGCATAATCAATATATTTATTGTTCATTTAAGGTAAATAAATAAAAATTTTAAAAAGAGAGTAATTACATTAAAATGCATATGTGTTATGCATCATGTTCTTTTGTAAAAAAAAATCAGGGTTGCCTACTGGAAAAGGCACTGGACATGCTCAGACATACAGCCAGATGGCATTTCTTGCTTTGCCACCTACTAAATTATGAGTGTGAGCAAGTCCCCTAAACTGGAGCCTCTATGGAACTTAACTCTCAGTAGAGAAACCTGTACTTAGGTGGTGCACTGACTTTATACTTAACACACAGCATTTGAAGAGATAGTTTCAGGATAAAGAGAGTGATATTACTGAAAGGCAAGGCTTATGGGCCAATTGAAAACCAGAAATTATCTGACAAAAGACTACTCTTCATTAGCACCTCTAATACTGTTAGATCTTGGATGAATAAAAGCATGGCAGGGCATAGGCCAATAGTAAAAACAAAACCAAATGGAAGAAAAAAATGAAAAAAAAAAGGAAGACATTCTAGGTAGTAGGTGTTAATGCAATGCATCTTGCGGTGCAGGACTTAGGGTTTGCCAGCAAGTCCAAATGAAAGCAGGTCTGGGACAACTGATTGGAAAAAGTGATAAAGCTAATGAAAAGGGGGATTTCTGTAAGGGCAAGTAGACTGGCAACTGCATGCGTTGGGGGAAAAGTCATCATTGAATTGTTGAAATGTAGACAATCGGGTGGCAAAACAACATTCTTAATTTGTGACTGATTTCCTCTTGCTCAATAGACTCCGCTCCTCTAAATGCAGGAGAAACCTAAAACATATATTGAGAATACTAATTCTTCTAATCTAAAACAATCTCCATTTGTGTTTGTGTTGGGTGGGGGCGGGGGGTTGGTAAATACTTTGCCAATCAGAGTTCAGATTATCTATTAAGGTAAATGCTTCTCATTTATCTCCCTAAGAAAGCATTTGGGGATAGACTTATGTCACTACACAGTAGTCCTAGGTCATGATGTCGCTCCTTGGTGCTCCACTGTCCAGGATCCAGGCCCACTGAAGCACTCTGGTGCTTGGTCATTTTTTTTTTTTTTTTCTGTTTTATGTCTCTACCCTTGTCTACTATCTGTCCTCTACACCTACCTGCATGCAATCCCCAACTGTGCTTTTGTTATTCTTACCCCAGGACTTTTCTAGTTAACTGACTGGTTTACCATTTCTACAACTCCATGAAGTACCTAATTTGCATGTTGTCAGGGTGATTGGGGTCACTAGTTTCCATCTATCATTTGTTAACACTCTCCAGGTTCTCTACTCATCTGCCGTGATCTGTTTCCCTAGTAGGTGACATCTAAAAATTCCATTATCTGCATTTTTTTTTTCAGGCATTTTCAAGTTGGGATCAGCCAATAAGAAGCAGGGGAGTTTAAGGGAACCTGGCTGACTCCATTGGTAAAGCATGGGACCCTTGGCCCCAGGGTTGTGAGTTTGAGGTCCCCACTGGGTTACAGCTTACTTAAAATAATTGAATAAATAGATAAGATAAAAAAAAAAAAAAAAGGAAGCACAGAAATTTACATTATTACCCTGGGCCCCTCCCTCCCAGTCAAGGCAAGATCTTGACAGTGACTGTCTCCTCTATAGCAACAGCCCCTGTTGGAAGGTCCATTTTTACGTTACCATCTGTCTCCTGGCTTTTGTCACAGGTTTCTCTTCCTTGATCCTTAAACTCCATGTGGTAATGACTCCCTTTTGTTATTGGCCTCTGCTTCACCTCTTTGCTTCCCCTTAGACCGTCATATGGTTCTCAAAGTTGTGCCCAAGATTGCGAATCTGAGAAACCACCGAGGAGCCGACACCGAGGCAAGTGCACGAGGGTTTATTAACAAGCTTGAGCTGGGGTCCAAGTACACCCGACACAGAGGAGCAGGGACTTGGACCCTGAGGTGGGTTCCAGCTGGGTTTTATGGGGTGGTCTAGGGAACCTCCAGCAGGGGGGCAGGAATTCTTCAAGCTCTGTTCTCATTCTAATATGGGGTTTTCTAGGGCATTAAGCTGTTTTTTCCTGTAACTGAAGTAAGGTAAAGGTCAGCTCTCATTCACAGGGGCCTGAGATGGCTGTACCTGTGCTAATGCTGAACTTAAGGTAGAATGGCCTTAATTTTCTCGGCCTCCACACTTAAAACTGTGGTTTCCTCATCACTCCTCTGTTAAGAACTGGACTAGATACTTGTGTTGGTTACCCCTCAGTACCAGTCACTATCATATAATTCTGATAAAGTCTCTACCTTCCCGAATATGCAATACCTCCAGCTTATTCTTGGGAAATAAACAAGAGAAACAAGCCTAATTAACTGGAAGGCCGTAAAAACATTACATACTTATCATTTCTTGGTCCCTAACAAAGGAGTTTTTTCCTTTACGATTTTATTTATTTATTCATGAGAGACACACAGAGAGAGGCGGAAACATAGGCAGGGGGAGAAGCGATGTGGGACTTGATCCCAGGACCCCAGGATAAAGACCTGAGCTGAAGACCAATGCCCCTTAGCCGACTGAGCCACCCAGGTGTCCCAGGAGTTTTCATTTAAGGAAAAAGCCAGGATCATAAATTTTTGGATATTGCTGTTATTCCTCATCCTGTCTTCTCCCTTCTTCCCTTCCCTTACTACTTCCTAGTCCTATTCCCTATCTTCCTCTTAATAAAAGTTTATTTATTGTATTACTTTTAGGCATCAGGATTCTGCTTCTGACAAATGAAGAATATTAAATTTGAGGAAGAAAGAAAAGAAAAAAAAAGAAAAATAATCTAAGTGAAAAGAGAAAACATATTGGGATATTTTTTAAGAGGCCAGAAGATACAAATTTTGCAATCCTACATTCATTAGAAATGCTGAAGAACTTATTGTCTTCCCACATCATTGCAGACAAAATTAAAAGCATTGTACTTGATAAAATTAAGGAATTATAAAAATTAAGGAATTATAAGATCAGCTTGTCATGTATATGCAAAAGTTAGTTAACAAAAAAAAAAAAAAAAAGGGAAGAAAAGAAGAATGAGAGCCAGGTAAGTGCTTAATTTCTCAAAGTAACCAGGATATACTGGAGACCTTGAAAAATCTGACATTTTTATGGAGATAAAATTCACGCCACATCACATAATGGTACAGATTTCATTCACACGTGATAGTACGGTTCCCCCACTTAGTTCCATTATTGTATCTATACATCCAACCATTGTGATGGTAATTTTAGACCACCTTCATCATTTCCATAAGAAGATGCCATATCTATTAGGGATCACTCCCTAATCCACCAGTCTCCCTATCGTAAGCATCCTCTACTGTACTTACACGTCTATATTTTTGCCTGTTTTGCACATTTCATAAAAACAAGTAGCTTTTTTCCTCTACCACTGTGTATGGACTCTATGCAGGTAGGATGGAATTTATACATAACCACTACAATTCAAGCTCGTAACTGAAAGAATGTGAACAGGAATAAGGTCGAGCACAAGCACGAGTTCACTGAAAATGGTTTAAGTGAAATATGTTTGTTTTTTCTTATTTCCTTTGGAATAGATTAAGGTTTTGTTAACAGGTCAGGTATTTTCATACAGATGCTATTTTTCCATTTCTTTCACTTCTACCATTTAATTTCATACAAATGTATCCCTATGAATTATGTAAATATATATGTAGATATATAATCTTCTTTGGAGGACTTGTGTTTCTAACTCATAGCAAAATCTGGCATAAAATCAGTAGGTACTTTGTTTAGTTGTTTCTTCAATTCACTTTCGAAATAAAAAAATATTGTGTGCTGTGTTCTTGCTGTCTTTCTGTTAGCATTTGCATAATTCTTTGTCTCTGTCCCTGTCTATTTCACTCTTATCGTTTGATAAAGATGAAAAATAAAAGAAAAAAATCAATAATCATTCTCAGAGACAAATGTAAGGAAGATGAAATGTGTATCTTTATAAGATTTTTCTACATCATTGAACACTTTGATTCTACTGCTTGGTATGAATGTCATCAACAGAACCCAGATCAATCCTTGCTTGAAATTATCTCCAAGCATACATTTAAAATTTGAAGAATTTTTTTTCCATTTTATTGGCATTTTCACATTCTTTTTCTGGTCATTTTTCTCAACTCAGAGTCTTCACCTTCTTGGTTCATTGTCTTCAACTAACTATGATACCATCTTAATAGAATTAAGATTTTATAATTTCAATTTTTAGGGATGCCTGGGTGACTCAGCAGTTTAGTGTCTGCCTTCGGCTCAGGAAGTGGTCCTGGGGTTCCAGTATCAAGACCCACATCCGGCTCTCTGCATGGAGCCTGCTTCTCCCTCTGCCTATGTCTCTGCCTCTCACTGTGTCTCTCACGAATCAATCAATAATTTTTTTTTAAATTCAATTCTATTTATTTATGAGTATGCAGAGAGAGAGGCAGAGACACAGGCAGAGGGGAAGCAGGCTGCATCCAGGGAGCCTGATGCAGGACTCGATCCCAGGACTTTAGGATCATGCCCTGGGCCAAAGGCAGGCACCAAACCACTGAGCCACCCAGGGTTCCCCAATAATTTCAATTTTTAAACCAATCATCAGTATAAGCAACATCCATTCAAGTAAAATATATTTTTTCTCACTGATATTTTAAGAAAAGAAAGTTTACAGCAATTTCCTGTAATGAGCCATTTTTGCACACATAATAAAGAGAATCAAACATAAATCTGGCCAAGCTACTCTATAATGTAGCTGAAATGGGATACCTGGGTGGCTCAGTTGACTAAGGTTCCACCTCTTGGTTTGGGCTCAGGTCATGATTTCAGTGTCTCACTGAGACTGAGACCCACGTGGGCTCCACGCTCAGTGGGGAGTCTGCTGAAGATTCTCTCTCCCTCTGCCTCTCTCCTTGCTCACTCTCTTTCTCTCTAATATGGATAAATATAAATCTTTAAAAAATAAAGCAGCTTAAATATTTTGCATATAGAAAGAAATTCTTATATAATATTTATCAATATCTGCTGCCAGCCTTTTTTTTTTTCCTTAGTAACAGCGGGCTTTTCCAAAAATAACCTGCCCACAGGAGGTCACCCATTAGCAAGTGATAAAGACAGATAATAAAATAATAACACATATGATAAGTTAAGGTAGAAAATGTTATGAATAATAAAATAAAAGGCAAGTAAGCTCTGGTGAAGGTTTCCATTTTTAATGGGAAGGATAGGGGTATCCTCACTAAAAGGTAATTTTCATACAGAGATTTGAAAGATATGAAGAAGAAAACCATAAGTTTCTGGATCAAGGGATATTCCAGGCAAAGGATAAGCAAGCACATAGCCCCTGGAGTAGGAATGAGTAGGAATGAGTGAGGTGTGCCCTAGGAACAGTGTTGAGGCCCACATGTCTCACATGGGGTGAAACAGCAGTTGGAAAGAGGTGAGTGGAAAAAAAAAGGAAAGAGGTGAGTGAAGGGAGGTCGGATGGTTTAATGCCTTTCTGGGCATTATGAAAATGTTACTTTTTGATTTTTGTGGAGATAGGAAACAGAATGTGGAGCTAAGGAGTGGCATGACAATATACTTTAAAAGGATCCGTTGAAGTGTTGAACTGGGAATACCGAGAAAACAGTCAAGGTAAAACAAAGGGTACAGTGAGTAGATGTTTTATCAACTTGGCTGGATCAGCAGCAGTGAACTGGACATCAATTCTTGACCAAACTCATGAGACAAAATAGAATTTACCAAGCATGAAGTTTGTTTAGCTAAAAAGTTTAGAAATGGGGATGAAGCATCCATAATGGCAGCCTGGTGGGAGACATGAGCCTCTGCACTGAGATGTGTATGGTCAAAGGTGGATCGTCTCAGCTCTGAGAAGCCATCAATTTGGGGGCTCCTTCTGCTTTCATTCCCTAATACAACTGCATTTGGTCAATTTCAAATTAGCTTCAATAACTTGAATTAGTCAGTTACATATAACTCAATAATCCATCTCAGTAGGATAATACAGCACTGGATTCCATACACAGCGTGTGTAGCAGGACTCTAATTTGTCTTAGAAAGAGTACACTAAACTTAGGCTCTCCTTAATTAGTGTAGCAAGGGAGAGTCCATCAAGGATGAAAATCTCAAATGTTCCCCATCCTAACCGGTTTAAGATGGAACCTCAGAGAGTGTACTTATTTAGCAATCTAATTCAAAGAAGTCAAATGGCTTTGTGCTTAGTCTTAAAAGCCTTTCTGATGGAGAATTTTACAGATTATTTTACAAGGCGGCCTTTCATGGTCATTCCAAACAAGCATTATTGTTTGTTGCTGTTGTTTTCCCCTCTTTTTGTAATGTCTAATATGGTAGTCAAGACAACTCAACTTTGTTGACAAAACAAAAGAAAATCAACCAACTAACAGAAAAGGACTATCCGAATTTCCATTGAAATTTTAATATGTGGGAATTCCAAAGCTGTTTCAAGTCGCCAATTATCAATCTGAGCCATAGAATGCCACTTGCCTCTTATATAGTCAATCCCAATTTCTGTTAGTGGTTCTCTTTCCCACTTTGTTTAATTTAATGGAGAAGAAGAAAATTATCCAATTTGGAAGGTACATGTTACCACTATAAATTCCTTCCTTCCTAAATATATCTTTGAAATTTCTGTTATTATGTTATGTAGACATAGTAAAAGGTTAAGAATGATGGATAGATTTGCCATCTATAAAAAGGTACTAGTTAGTCATTAGAAACTGAGTATAATCTTCTCCCATTGTTCTCAGCTTTCAGCTAAAATTCTGGGATTATAAAATACACAATTTTTGACATTCTAAAATAGCACCCTGACCATGTTTATAAAGTAATTACATTTGCTAACTCATCCAATCCAGGTAAGTTATTGCTTTTTCTTATCTGTCTGGAAAACACACAGAATGGAAGATAAGCAGCAGAAACTTGCCTCTTAATGATGAATCCTGTGCTTTGTCAAACAATTTTATTTTCCCAGCAGAATTAAAGACAATAAGGGGAAGTCAAATTATTTGCAAATTTACCAAGATATAAATATTTACTTATAAATTATACAATGTAGAACATCATACTTTGAAGAATACTGTTAATTAGATTCTATTACATTTTTTGAACACTTGAAATGACACAAATTCTCTCAGGAATCTCATCTTCATGACTTATACAAATCTACTTAAACGTTAAATCACTCCATGGAAGATGAGAAACTATTTTTCAGATTCTTGTTTGTAATTTCTTCGGTAGTAGACTTTCTAGCACCATTCTCAATATTTGTGTCCTAGTTTGGAGCTCAGAAAAGATAACATATATTGTGATGCATAGGTACTTTTAGGTAACCAGTTCTTGTACACTATAGTCTATTGGAATTAAATATTCAAATAAGAGATCTACGAAGTCATCAGTACCTCTGTTAATTTTTGGAATCAAACCTCAGATATGGAAAAACTAAATAACAATTTAACATACCTATTTCACTTGAAAATAAGAACTGTCTCTAAGAGAATAGATCTATATATCTCAGAAATTATATCCAAATGTGTCTTTATTGAGAATCTACTTTTTAAATATTTATTCAATTATGTCTTTGCAAAAATTAAAATTTAGTTATACATGTAACACATTAATTGAGGAGTATTTAAAGGGCATTTGATTCCTATATAGAGAAAAAATACTTATTAATAATTTAAGGAAATGACATGAACCCAAATCAATTAAATATATAATTTTCAAGACTTTCTTCAGTTTCCAAATAAGTCTAAATTTTCCCTGCTCCATAACAAATTTAATTATGAAATAAAATATGAATAAATGAACTTTTCTCAATAATATCAAAGGAATTATATTTAGCAGGACTATATCCTTGATCTTTTTTATGTTTCTTACTAAAGATATTTTTAAAATGACTAATTCTATTATATGATTAATACTGTACAAGTAATTTATGCATTTCTTTGTCTAAAATTACAATTCTTCTGTATAACTAAAGGCAATGATTATCTGCTGCTTATATTACTGAACAGAGAGAAGATCTAAGGTATTTATAGCTCCTTTGTAACTCTTCCTATGTTTGGATCCAATATGCGCACATTTGCTCGAGATAAATGCACTATTGAAAAGTGACAAAGTGATAACACACTTTCAACAGAAAAAGAAAAAAACAAAAAAACAAAACAAACAAACAAACAAAAAAAAACAGCATCTCAAGTGGAGAGAAGAAAGAGATTCTATCCAAGAGATCACAGAGAACATTTGGAGGGTGAAGCATATTCATTTTCTCTCTGACCCAGACAATAAACGTGCCAGTGTTCTTCTCTACTCTTCCCGCAACAAAAGCTACATGCAAATCCCCAAAGAGTGAAAGTAAATTGTATTTCAAAGAATTTTAAAATGTATAACTATAATTCACTTTTGGAATTAAAAAAAAAATGGAGAAATATACCTGATCTCTATTCAGCTCTAGGTTACTGGTGTGAAATAACAAAACATGAGATTTTAGAAGTTTTAGGATTAAATTTTCATTCTTTTTGGCTTACTAATTACTATCAGTTATCAAAAGATATTTTATAAAATAAGATTTTCATACTTCTATTGATAATTGTATCTATTTAGCTAAAATATGCATAAGCATTGCAACTGGTTATGAATTGTCATAGGAAATGATGATAAGAATATTCTTGCAATATAGTTTGCACAGTAATGGACACTTTACATTAATGAAGAAGGACGATACCTATACTAGCAAATATTTGCTATAAATAACAGAATAGCCATTATAATTGTGCTAACGTATAAAAAAGAATTTATATCTTTACCTGGCTGGCAAATCCAGAAGTGGCTTTGGAATTAAACAAGATATTGGTTCAAAGAGAATGACTACATCCTCATTTGTATTCTTTGTCACGTGATATATTTGGGAAATTGAGGAGAGTTGCTGGGGAGGCAACAGGTGAACAACTATTAAATTAAATTCTATTTGTAGTTTGGTAGTAGTCAAAGCAAGAAATACACAAAGAATTAATTGATTCATATTATATATATATGTATGTGTGTATAAACATAATATATCTATGATTCTATACATGCTGTGTTTGTGAGTTTATTGGTAGAGGTTAAAGATCCTCAATAATATTGTGATAAAACTCATACAGATGTGACAATTCAATGTTGCCTAGACATAAGGGTAAAACTCAGTGGTGTCATTTTCTACCTATATGTATTAGATAAGATTTTAAAAATTTGCGTGCATCAGTTTCCATATCTACAATGTGACTATAAGGAATAACTCCCTCAAAGAGTTGGACTAAGATCAGAAAATAAATTAGTGTTGCTAAAGTACTTGGAGCAGTGATTGGCAATAATATATGCCGTATGACTGTTTATTAACAAATAAATGACTATTTTTCAATGACGTATTGATTAAACATGCTTTTATGGCAGCTAAGGAATATGACTCTATGGTAAAAAGTAATTTAGAAGTTGGTATTTAAATAAATAAAAAATAAATAAAAATAAAGAAGTTGGTACTTCAATGTTGAGGTACAAAATGAGTGATCTGTTTTATTTTATTTTGTCCTCTCAATATGATTATTTAATCTTCCATGAATTGATAAGTAATATAATGTTCCCAGTAAGTAAGTTGTGTCTCAACATGTATAGATTTATTTTAAATGTTAATTTGACCACTTGGAAGGTCAAAATTGTATTTCCCATTTATTGATATTGCATACTAACATCTTGGAAGAAACCAGTTCAATTAAGCAAAAGTGTCTGACATTTTAAAATGTTAACCCATGTGTTTTATTGTCCAATATAATGAATAGATTACCAAAATACTCAGTCAGTTTTGAATTATTTTAAGAGAAAGAGCACAGCATGAATGACAATATTTTTCTTGAAGTTTATAAGACTCAAAGCAATTAAACAAAACCATTTTATTAGAGCTAAAAATAAGATAACCACATACTTCTGAGAAGTAGAGATATATTTGTCCTAAAACAAAGTTCCGTCATTTTTAAAAGGTGGTAATCAAATGTAATTGGAGGCTGCTGATTACAATTCAAAGTTCCATTTTCTCAAAAGCGACATGTATTTATAAACAATAAAAGTACAACTGTAATTTAGTACATTAAAGATTTTCTATATTCTAGACTACATCAAGCTCTTTTGTTTACATATATGGTATTAAAATATGGTAAGTAAAATTCCTAGATGGTTATTTTTAAGAGCTTTACATGTAAAATTAACATACAAAGAACTGCACATATTTGATGTGTACAATTTGATGAGTTTGGACATATGCAAACACCCAGGTTATCATCACCAGCATCAAGGCAATAGACATATTCAAGAGCTTCAGAGTTCCCTTGCATCTCTGATTTTGTTTTTGTGGTGGTAAGAACATTTAACATGGAATTTACCTCCTTAACAAATTTAGAAGTGAACATTTTATTTTAATCTAAAGCACTATGTTGCACAGCAGACATAGAAATTACTCCTCTCGCATAATAGAAACTATATACATATTGCACAACTCCTCATTCCCTCCACCCCTGGCAAATACAAGTGTATTCTCTGTTTCTGTAAATTTTATCATTTAAGATGCTTCATGTAACTGAATCATGCAGTATGTGTCCGTGACCAGCTTAGGATATGTCTTCCTCATTCACCTATGTTGTCGCAAATGGTAAAATTTCTTTTTTTTTCAAGGTTAGAAAATAATCCATTGTGTTTATCTACCATCTCTTCTTCATTCATTCATCTTGGGTTGTTTCCCCATCCTGCCTGTTGTGAAGAACGCTTCAATGAACATGGGAGTGCCGATAACTGTTCAAGATTCTGATTTCTTTTGGATATATATCCAGAAATGGGACTGCTGGATTGTATCATAGTTCCATTTTTAATTTTTTTAGTAATCTCCATAATATTTTCCATAGCTTCTGCACCATTTTATATCCTCAGCAATAGTATCCAAGTGTTCTGATTTCTCCATATCCTCTCCAACACTTCTTTTTTACAATAGCCATCCTCACCGGTGTGAGGTGGTGTCTCATTGTAGTTTAGATCTGAATTTCCCTTATAAATAATGTTTTTGAACATATTTTCATGTACCTGTTGGACTTTGTATGTCTTCTACAGAGAAATATTAGTTCAAGTCCTTTACCTAGAGGTTTTTATAATTTTTTAATCCTTAAATTCATTTAGAACTAGAGAAGACCCCAAAATAGGCAAGACAAACTTCAGAAAGAACAACCAAGTGGGAAGCATCATGCTCTTGATTTCAAAATATATCACAAAGCTACTATAATCCAAACAATGGACATTAAAACAGGTATTTAAACCAGTGGAGCAGAATAGAGAGCCCAGAAATAACCATAAACACACACACACACACACACACACACACACACACGCTGGGGAAAGGATAATCTGTTCAACAAATGGTTTTGGGGAAACTACATATCCATATGCTGGAGAATAAAAGTGGACGCTTATCACACACCATTCATAAAAAATCAACTTAAAATGAGTTAAAGATTTATGAATGTAAGACCAGAAACTCATAAAAGAATCAGGGGAAAAAAATCTGACATTGATTTTGGCAATAATTTCTTGGTTAGGACATCAAAATCACAGACAATAAAAGAAAAAAAAAAGGTGGAACTACATTTAAAAAAAAATAAATATAAACAGAAAAAATACATCAGAAAAAAAGTGGGACTATATCAAATTAAAAATCCTTCTCCACAACAGGGGAATTGGAAGGCAAACTACAGAAAGGGAGAAAATATTTGCAAACCAAACATATCTGACAAAAGGGGTTAAAACCCATAATATACAAGGAACTCCCTCAACGCAATAGCAAAAATACAAAGAAACTTATTTAAAAATGGGTAAAGGACTTGAATAGACATTTTTCCAAAGAAGACACACAAATGGCCAATAGATATAAGAAAAGATGTCCTGCAGCATTCATCATCAGGGAAGTATAAATCCAAGTCAAAAAAAAAAAAAAAAAAAAGATATCTCACACCTGTCAGCATGGCCATTTCCAAGAAAACATAAGGTGACAAGATTTGACAAGAATGTGAAGGAAGGAAAGGTAAGCCTTTTACACCGTTGCTAGGAATTGGTGCAGCCATTATGGAAAGCAGCGTTGAGAATCCTCAGAAATTAAAGGTGAAACCATTACATGATCTAGCAATTCCACTTATGGGTATATATCCAAAATGTTGAAATTAGAAGCTTTATGGGGTATTTATACTCCTGTGTTCATTGAAGCTTTATTCAAATAGCAAAAGTATGGAAACAACCTCAATTCCCATGGATGGATAAAGAACATTTGGTATATAATACAATGGAATATTATTGTATTTTTATTATTAATTTTATTGCCATAAAATAAGGAAAATCCACCATATGCAGCATGGATTAACCTGATGACCTTATGCTAAGTGAAATGAAATAGTCACGGAGGGACAAACTCATGATTTGCCTCCATAGTCAAAGTCACAGAACCAGACACTACAATGGTGTTGACGGGGGGCTAGGGTAGGGGGAAATAGGGAGTTATTATTCGATGAGTATAATGTTTCATAATAGATAATAAGTTCTAGAGATCTGCATACAACATTGTGCCTATAGATAAACACACTGTATTGCTTATTTAAAAATGATCCTGCTTCTGTGTTCTTTTTTTAAATTTGTTTTTGCTGTTGTGTGGTTGTTAATTTCATTTGCACTTTCAGAACCAAGATTAATTGCGAAATTTAGCAATAATGACATCGGAAGCTCAATCACGACCCACGTAAGGAATGTACACACAGTTGCTCCATTTCTACACTAACAACTTAGGTCTTCACCTGCACCTAGTCCCTCTTTTATCCTCTAAAATGAGACACAGAATAGCACCAGGTTTCTGGTAACCTCAACATTTCAAGACACAAAACACGGAGGTCAGAGAAGGGTTAGAAGAACCACAGTACAACATGTAATTTTCAAAAAAAAAAAGTGGCCAAAGGATCAATAGCCAATCCATCCTTGCCTCTGGATTAATGACTGGACTGAAAGAAATGGGTGGAGGTCCTCAGGGAAGGAGAAAAGGGAGAAGGAGGGATGAAAGAGGGTGATGCAGAGGTTGGCAGGTCTCATGTTCCTACCACAATTAAAAAAGAAACTATTACCATTTCCTTTAGTCTTCTATCAAATCAAAGTTATTTTTTGACAGATAACAAATGATTGAAATTTAAAATTAAGACATGAATATACTAATTTAATAACAATAAATCTTTGTTCTGATTTAGACTGGGAACAGAATCCGACCAGAGAGAGCCCACAGCTCACAGCAATTACTTGTGGGGCCATAGGAGAAGGCACTGTTCACCTAATGCATGGTATATTTGTGACAGAATTAGACTTCTTCTTCTTTTTTTTTTCTTTTTTTTTTTTTTTCCACTACAGCAGTGTAACAGAGTTTGCAACCTGACACACTGTGGACTGAATCCGATCTATGCACTTTTGATAGAAACAATAATATGAATTTCATTAAAAAAGCACCAGTTCTCTGATTCACTACAGGCCATACAGTTCTCTATTATGTTTCATTCAGTTCATTCATATAGTAACTTCTACTGATCATTCCTCATATGTGAAAATAAGCCAGGATAAAGCGGAGACACTCACAGTCTATACGCCTGCATCTGATACCAAAGGCTGCTGTGGATTTCCTGAACTTTCACAATAGAATTCAGCTTTCTTATCTCTGTTTCTGTTTTCCCAGGTTTTCCACAGCTGGGATCACCAAATAATCCTCCAGAAAACTCACCCATCCAGCTGCCTCATCAATATCCACGTCATGCAGGCAATACCATTAATGAGCCAAAGGCCCCACACAATGTGCCTTAATATGATTCCATAACCCTAGACTCAGAGATCAGAGGCTTCTATATGATCTATTGTGGGTAAGCTACATCTAAAAATGAAAGAATTTCCAAAAAAAGAAAAAAGAAAGAATTTCCACTGCTCGTATCAAAAGGATCCATAAGAAAATAGTTCACAATTGTCACTGTGATCAATCATCATGCATTTATTTGTCTATGACCCTAAATATGTTCATGTTTAATTGGCTTGGGAAGTAAGAGCTTAAACATTATAATAATTAACACCCATATGATCTTGACTAGAGCTGAGTTTGTAGGAATTGCTCCAATTATAATGGAAGCTGTTGAATCATAATACCAAGAATATATTTGAAATGAATGTGTACTCCTAGACCTGAGTTTGTTTCTTCAGAAGCCTTATAAAATGGGGAAGTGCTCTCATGGGAGGTTGGTAAGTGTTTGGCTGAAAAGTTACCTAGTTAGTGAGGTTACAGAGAGAAGGGTATAGTTCTTTTACACTATAGTGCGGTGAAAATAGTCATCTTGAAACCTTTAGTTGTGGCTCCTCAGCACATCTAACACCCACTCAACATAAATCGAGAATCCTTCTTAATAAGTAATGGCTCATTATAATTAGAAAAGTCATATTAAGTGAGAGAAATAGTGAAGAGAAGTTGGACTTTGTATATTGTAGGTAGTTCTACAGCAAGACATAGAACACTCACACCCCTGAGGTTTTCTCATGCCCCTTTGTAGTGCATCCCTTCCTCCTTCCAATTCTTGCCCAAGTAACCACTGATGTCACCAGACAGTGGTTTCCACTTATACTGCTATTTTTGTTTCTGACACAAATTGTTATACTTTTTTTCTAACTTCTTTCAATAAGTAAAATGATTTTAAGATCCAGCCATGTCACTGTACGCGTGACTAGTTCATTGTTTCTTTTATCAACTATTCCATTTACATGACCATCATTTATTTGCTTAACCTTTTGCCCCTGGATGGGTACTTAAGTTGTTTTCAACTCTTTTCTATTATGAATAAAGTCATTGTGAATATTTGTAGGCATGTTTGAGTGGACATACATTCTTATTTCTCTTGGCTAAATACTTAGGTAGGAAAATGCTAGGTTATATGGTAGATGTACAGTTAACATCTTAGGAAACTGCTGAAGAATTTTGCAAAAGTGATTGTACTATTTAACATTTCACCAGGAATTTAAAAAAAAAAAAAAAAAAACAAAAAACGGAAAAAAACATTTCACCAGGAATTTATGAGAAATTTAGTTGTCTCTCATACTTGCCAACACAGGATATAACTAGGCATTTAATTTTAGCCATGAAATGTGTATAAAGTACCATCTCAGGTAATTTTAGTTTTCAATTTCTTAATAAGAAACTGGCCACATGCTATGTATGAATGCATTTATTTATGGTTTGTTACTTTTTTACCTAATTAAAAATAAAAATAATTTTGTGGGAAAGTAATGTGCAAAAGAAAAAAAAAAAACCTGTGAAAGATGATAGCATATCTGTTATCGCTCTTTGTTTAAAATAAATCACTTGTTTCTTATTTAACAACTGTGGTATTATAAATTTATTGATAAAGTTTTCAGTTTATGAACCTAGTCCTTCCACATGAGATTATGTAAACAATATCTTCTATGATTCAGAGTTCACTCACATGGAGATGACGTCTAATATGATCATTTATGAGAGAGCAGATTTTCTTTTTTACATTTTATATAATTATTTATAAACAATGGTAATTTTCCCCTTCTAGGGAAAGACTATATTCCAAAATACATATAGGTATTCGCTGAAGTGGAGGTATGATGGTAGAGTTAAGGAAGAATTTGCCTCAAGGAAACTACCGCAGACCTCAAAAACTATATTCTTCAATGGCCCTAAATAACTCTAAAATATCTCAATATAAAGCTGTTCTCCAAATTTAAAAAAAAAAAGATGCAATTTATGTCTAATATGGTAATATATTATTGTTACACTTATAGGATACATTTTCAACAATGGGAAAAACAAAACTTCAGGATTTCTTTAAAATTGTGGCGTATGGTCAATCTGTTAGAGCAGTTAAAATGGGAATAAGATATCACTAAATAAATAGAAATATAAAATGCTAAAAAATAAATTAGAACACATCTAAAAAATATATGAGAAAATTAATGTCAACACAAAGACAGCAGAAAGAACATACAAGCAAAAAATTAATCAATTAGGAGGTCTGGGCTTCCTCCAAGCAGGGCACGGGGCACAGAAGCCTGCAAACGAGGCCTGGGGTCGCTTCTGTCCGTGTGGGGTCCTGTCCGTAATATGTAATTAATAAAAATACATTTAAACAGCTGGTTATTTGCAACATCAGATAAAGCTCCAAGTAAAATATAATCTAATCCAGAATTAAAGAAGACAGTTGCATTAAATTTTAAAAAGTTTATACAATTGTTTTTCAAATAAACTTGTATAACTCAGTTAATTAGATTTTAATTATTTTTGGAAAATTTAAAAACTGTAACTCACTATATTGACTTCAGAAGACAAAGACTACACAAACTACTTAAAATGCATTAACTACATAATTTTTTTTAAGACTTTATTTACTTATTCATGAGAGACACAGAGAGGCAGAGACACAGGCAGAGGGAGAAGCAGGCTCCATGCAGGGAGCCTGACGTGGACTAGATCCAGAGTCTCCAGATCACGCCCTGGGTTGAAGGCGGTGCTAAACCGCTGCGCCACCAGGGCTGCCCCATTAACTACATTATTAAAGAGCTCCCACAAAATACTTTCTTCCAGATGGCTTCACAAAAGGAATTATATCAAAACTTCAAAGATATGACGGAGGTACCTGGGTGGTGCAGTCTGTTGAGCACCCAACACTTGAGTTGGGCACAGAGCATGATGCTGGGGTCATGGGCTTTGAACCCTGTATCAGGCTGCATGCACAGGGTGGAGTCTGTTTAAAACTTTCTCTCCCTCTCTCTCTGCCCCTCACCCCCACATGCACACACTCTCTCTTTCTCAAATCAATAAATAAATCTTAAAAAAAAAAAAAAAAAAGATACAACAGGGCAGCCCAGGTTGCTCAGTGGTTTAGCTCCCAACCTCAGCTAAGGGCCTGATCCTGGAGACCCATCAAGTCCCATGTTGGGCTCCTTGCATGGAGGTTGCTTCTCCCTCTGCCTGTGTCTCTGCCTCTCTCTCTCTGTCTCTTGTGAATAAATAAATAGAATCTTAAAAGATACAATGATTTCAGGTCAACTTAAACTCTTTCAGAGTATAATGAAAACTTACAAAATTATTTCATGAAGCACATTAAATATGGATTCCTAAAACCTAAAATATATTGTCACCAAAAACACAATATTACAGATCAATTTTACATATAAATAATGATTTAAAATTGCCAATATAGATTTTGTTAGAAATGCACGTAAAAAAAGAAAGAAATGCATGTGTAATATATGAAAATCCACATAGACATCATAGTATTGATAGAAATAAGTATTGGAGTCATGAGGGAACTTGAGAAAATTCAATACCCATTATACATTTTAAAAAGTTCCTTACAGGGGCACCTGGGTGGCTCAGAGGTTGATTTTCTGCCTTCAGCTCAGGGCACGACCCCAGGGTCCAGGATCCAGTCTCACCTTAGGCTCCCTGCAGGGAGCCTGCTTCTCTTTCTGCCTGTGTCTCTGCCTCTCTTTGTGTCTCTCATGAATAAATACATAAAATATTTTTAAAAAGAAAATAAATTTAAAAAGTTCCTTACAAATGAATTGCTAGATATTTTTAAATACATGTATTATAATAATATGCATGTGTGTACGTCATCACAGAAAGCAGCAACTTATTAAATAAGGAATTTAAGGTCATTACAAGCATACAAAGTATTTTAACCACTTTGCAATATTTGGGTCACATTATTAGCCAATGCAGTTTTACATGAATAAGTGATTATAATAAAATACACAAAATAGATAAAAAAATATTTCTATTATAGAGGTCACATGTTGACAAACTCAAATAATCAGTAGAAAACTTCTAAAAACAATAAACACATTTTGAAAAATAGTATGATACAAAATTAACGTTTAAGACTAAGTTTCCCTTATAGTATATGAAATACATTGGAGAAATGATACTTAACATGGAATTATTGAATGTTGGCACTTTGAAAGTAGGAACAAATCAAGAATGCTTTCTGTCACCATTTATATTTAAAATTATGCTACAGATAGTAGTAATTAAAGTAAAAATATGTTGCAGAAATAGATTTCAGAAAGATAAGAAAAATGGGTCTATTTGTAGATCATGTGTCTATCTGTAGAAAAACATAATCATTCTTCCCAAAATATTTTTAAAAATATCTGAATTTTGCAAGATTGCAGAAGCCCAAAGTTAATAAGCATATATTATATATATATATATATAATATGCATATATATGTATTAGCAAGAAACCATTTGAAAATTTGTTTCCACTTATAATACTGATAAAATGTAAAATTCTTAGAAATAACTTATCAAAAGTCATGTAGACTTATTACTGAACATTATAAAAATGCTTATTGTTATTAAAGGATACTTAAATGAATGGAGATTTCCAAGGATTGGAAATAATGATGTATAGTTAAAATAGCAATTTTCCTTTATAAATTGATTATACATTTTATGTGAAAATACAGATGACTTAGAATAACCCAAACCAATTTTAACAACCTCACAGGTTTTTTTGTGAAAATACAGTGTCTGATTTCAAGGTTGACTTAGTTATCAAGACAATAGTTGTGGTCATGAGGTTTAACATTTTGATCAATAA
This sequence comes from Canis aureus, assembly GCF_053574225.1. NCBI lineage: Eukaryota > Metazoa > Chordata > Mammalia > Carnivora > Canidae > Canis > Canis aureus. The sequence goes on along the minus strand of NC_135614.1, from coordinate 85,527,899 downwards.
AATTTTAAAAAGTGGTCCAAAACAGATGGACACAAATTTATTGAGTCAATTCAATAAGGACAAAAAGTGTTTTCAACAAACGGTGCAGGAACAACTGTATAGTCTTATAAACAAAACAAAATTAAAAAATGCTTGCACTATATAGAAAATTTAACTTGAAATATGCCTGAAGGTGAAATTTAAAAATGTAAATCTCCAAGAAGAAAATATATGATTAAATGGTTTTCATGATCAGATATATCATGATTTTATAAATATCAATACAAAAATTGATAAATTATACTTTCATATTATTTTATAATACATAGTTATGAAAATAAAAAGGTAATCCATAGTCAGTAAAAACACCTGCAACACTTATGTCTGGCAAAGTTTTAGATCCAGAATATGGCAGGAACTATTATGACTTAAAAAGAAAATAACAAATAGCCACCCCACTTCCCCACCAAACAGAGGAGACATCTGAACACATATTTCACAAAATGAGATACATGAATGGATAAACACACATGAAAATATTACTTATAAAAATAAAAATTAAAACGATAAGATCATATTTAATAACTTCATATGTATCAAATTAATTGACAATATTATGTGTTAACGATGCTGAAGAACAACTGTAACTTTCATAACTGTGTAGGTGGGGTAGGGATGTAAGCACTGCCTCTTTGGAAATTTATTTAAATATTTAAATCTTAATATTTATTTTTTTAAGATTTTATTTATTTATTCATGAGGGACACAGAGAGAGAGAGACAAAGACAGAGGTGGACGGAGAAGCAGGCTCCACGCAGGGAGCCTGACATGGGACTCAATCCCAGGTCTCCAGGATCACACCCTGGGCTGAAGGCGGCACTAAACTGCTGAGCCATCCAGGCTGCCCCTTAAATCTCAATATATAAAGATTAATCTACCTTCAAATTTTGACATCCTACTCCAAATTATTCAGCTAACGACAGATGAAAAAATACAGTCATGCAAAGATTTATAGATAAATATTTGTAGCAACTTGATTACAACAGACAAAACCTTTAAATGAGTCACACACATACACACACATTCAGCAATTAAAAATAAAATAAAACCACCAACACATGACAGCATGGAAGATTTTTAGAATCATTATGCTGAGAGAAACTATACACAAAACAGTACACACTGTATTATTCCATTTTTATAAAATTCTAGGAACTGCAACCCACTTGGTAATGATATTTTTTTTTAATATATCAGTGGCTTCCTGCAGTTAGGGAAGGATAAAGCTCAGAGAAACAAGGAAACGCCCATTCTCAGGTAATCACATAAAACCATTACTTCTGTTAAGTCAAGGGATATTTAAGGCATCATCTTCCTTAAATAATGAACAAATTCAGGCATCAAATCAGTTCAAAATACCTAGAATATTGCAATGATCCTATGTCACTGTGAAAATTCCCTTGAAGGCAACTTAAAAATTATAAACTTTCATAAGGATTGACAAAGATCCACTCTTCCAATTGGTGGATAATATAGTTGGAGAAAAATGCCCAGGTTTGACTTCCCAAAGAAATTCATAAATAACTAAAACCTCAGAAGACAATTAGGCAAGTGATATTGTTATTGAGAATGTGAGACTCCATGAAATACAGCATCTGGGTTGAGAGAGTAGAGTTTTAAAACCAATATGTTTGAGGTAGAAGAACTTTGGGTGATTAGAAGATCTTTTGGGGGATTATTGTAAATATAACTAAAAAGGGAGTATGGATGAAAACTGTTCAAGTGAAGAAGAACTGAAATTAATCCACCTAATTTTGGAAATGCCTCGTTTCAGTTGAGGTTGAAATCTCTCAGGACTATTGAAATATTTGGAGTGGAAAAAAAAAAAGAGGTTTGGATGGAACAATAAGGAAACCAAAATAATGTTTAACCAGGGTCAAGAATTACCAAAATAAATTAAAATTAATTTAAATTAAATTAAATTAAATTAAATTAAATTAAATTAAATTAAATTAAATTAAATTAAAAAGGGCTTTATTTTCAAAAGGAGGAAAAACAAAAACAAACAAAGAGAAGGCTGAAATAGTAATTCTGAAAGCAAGAGTGATAAATAGTCACAGCTGTTTCATAGCCACGTTGAGCATGACATATGGTTGAATGTGTAATTTCCAGGGAGGTAAACTGCAAGCAAATTGAATGTATCTTCAGAAAAGTTCTATGATTCAGTAAGGAACCGATAAATAAAGTAAAAATAAATTAGATATATTAGGTGAAAATAGTACATGGATTATATTTATAATCACATAAAATTCACAGTGGCTATGTGATGGTGGATTTTATATAAAAATCTCCTATATATCATAAACCAATTATTTTTTGTTCTTCCCAAAGAAGAAACACATTTCTTACATAAGCCGGTGTTTCTGCTTGTTTGCTTGCTTGTTTTTTGTTTATTGTACTTTCCATAGAAAAAGTTCATGCCAGGAGATAGGGATAGAGATTTGGGGTTTTTATTGGAGAGAAAAGTCATGTTTCCAATCATGCTGTAAAGTGAACATCATTCCTTCAAATACATGTTACTTGTCTCTCCCATGTAAATGTCTGTTTCCAATTTTAAGAGTGTAACTATAGCTTCAAGTCCTGCCTCGAAATAACTTTCACATTTCTCCATAACGCTCCTTATTATTTTACTATGTGAACCTACACAAAACTAACCATGGGGCAATCCAACAATTTCAGCTTTGGAATCTCTCCCCCGGATGCTGTGTACAACCATATGGATCCATAGGCTGCAGCCCCATGTCCCAGTACCAGTAGGACAGGAGGTAGAGACCACAGCGAACACTCCACATTTCCACACCAAAGCCTAACACCACCACGTCGGCACCTTATTCTGTCTTTCATGTACTCTACTCCTCTTTTCACAGTTCGAAGATGAATCAGTTAAGAAACCCCATCATTTTTATAGACCCAGGATCGATTCTCCCAAAGTAATTCCGTTCCATGAGGTCTCCGTTTTATGTAGTCTATTCAGTAAGCAACAAGGAGGCGCCAATATTTTGCTACCTTGAGGAATGAAGAGTTCTTGGAAGATCGCCTAGTCACTAGAATAAAGACAGATTGTTGAGAAAAAAGAATAGCAACAATGAAATCACTTAAATTTGATGTCTGTAGTTCAAAAACATGAACAGAATGGCCTATCCAAACACTTTTAGGGACACAAAGGAAACATTGAATTTAAAAGATTCAGTCTACACATTGGAAGAAGAAGGTATAGGGAGCAAATCATTAGAATAACCACAAGGCACACTGGTGTGTTGCTGAGATGCCCAACATCCCTGTGCTCTCTAAATAGTTGACTATTTAGTGCCCAGAGAGGCCACTGGGCAGAGAGAGAGATCGTTTTATCCCAACTTGAAGGTATATATGGTGTATGTATTAATGGCAACACTATTACAGGTAATTTATGTTAGAATTGTGCATTGATTTGAAAAATTCTATAATAGATATAATAAATTTGAAAAAAATTCTACATTTAGGTGACAGAAATCTGTGTCTTTAAAAATATGCTTTTATTGTGTCCATTATTTTCCATAACTTAGGTTTTTACATAGTGGGCTATGTCATATTTGCTTTCTGAATTTAGGGAAATGGTATTATCTCTGAAGAACTTTTGTACATTGTTTTTCTTCACACAGAAAAGAGGATTTGGTCACTTTTATTGGCTGAATTTCTCTCACTTCTATCTGATTGTTTTACAAAAATGAAAGAAAAGAAAGGATTTTTTTTTCCATTCCATTGATTTCTGAGAGCTATGCCCAAAAGCAATTACATGTCTATAAATATTTCTAGATAGCAACTATTTTCTTCCTTTGTATACGCTATACTTTGTAGTCTAAGCATTTTTCTCTCTGAATACCACATTGATGGCCCTAGGAAAGGAGATAATGAGGATCAACACAAGAAAGTCCATAGGAATAGTTAGTTTGGGGCTTCTGACTTTTATAATCTTAAATTTTTCACTCAAAGGTAAAAGATACAGAAAAAGCATGTTTACGTAAGTTATTTTCTGCCCAAGTCCAGATGCAACTAGAAAAATATGCAGGGAAGAGGCAAGAAGCTATAGTATTGGTGGATTTGCAGACAGTATCCTGTGACAGAACTAGGTAAGTAGACATCTCAAGAACAGAGTATGTGTTGCCTGAACTCTTGAGTAAATCTGGGGAATATCCGAGTTCCTTGTAGCGGCACAACAGATTGAATGTCTACATGATTTGCCTGGCTAGAGATGCCTGAGATATTTTACAGTAGCCCCAAAGAGAAAGGCCCTTTAGAATACTTTTAATGTAATTAGACGAGCAGAGATAAGGCACAGAGACCACAGGTGTTAGAAGAAGAGAGAATATCAGCAGCGCCCCGCATGGACAAGTGAATAACCATGAGTGCAGAAGAAGCAGGTATGAGAAGAAAAATAAATGTCATGAAGACAGATTAGATTGTTCTGTATTTGAGAACCATTTGGTCTCCAGAACTCCTACAGAAAACCAAAGATACATGATGAGACACTAAACTAATTCTTATCAAATGGCTCAGGATGTGGTAAATGGTCTCTGGAATTGAGTTTAAGTTTGGATACACAATCCATTTCTGCAGACCAAGTATATTGGAGAAGATCCATGCCCTCTACACTGTTAGTTAAAAATTAGGGGCACATATTCATGAAACCATTAGATTTTTAAGTCAGCTTTCTGCTTTAGAAATATTCTTCAGACATGAAGTGTTTGACAAGATTAGCCTTAGGAAATATTTATGAGTCTTTTCCTCCCCTCCTTTTGTTTTCTAAACTCTTAGAGGAAGTCAGTGCTTATGCTCAGTACTATTAGCTATCACGGCTCACTCTCCTAGGAGATTCTTTGTATTGGAAATGAAAGAGCACATTTGTTCACACTACCATGTAAATCATTTGTCACAATTGGCGTTTTAATTTCCACGTTCAGGGACATGCATACAGTGGCATCAAAGACACTCAGAAGCACCCTGTGTTGGTTCCTTTTCCCTTCATTCTTTCCCAACTCATCAATCCAGTGCCGAATATTCTGGAAAATGGTGATCTCCCAGGAAGTGAAAGAAGGGAAATAAAAACAATCGAGATAGCTAAGTGTAGTGTTTTTTTGTTTTGTTTTGTTTTGTTTGTTTGTGTGTTTGTTTGTTTTACTGTTCGTGGAGTTCATTCTATTTAAAAAAATATATTGCCCTATAAAAGATGAATGGCAAAATCCTTGCTAACAAATTTAAACACTGTTTTCTTTACTTATGATGGCATTAACTTGCAAATAAAAAATCTCCATTAGCACTGAGAGACTATGTAAGAAATATATTTTTGTACCTTTAATGCCATTTTTTTCTTGATGTTTTCCTACTTTTTGAAGGAGCTTCAAGTTTTCATTTTACACAGGGCCTTACAAATTACAATACTTAGCCTGAATTACCATGTAGTCACATTTTTAAAACTTGAAAGAAATTGTACACATTCAAAATAATATACTTCTAATTGAGAGAAGTTTCAGCAAACTAAAAATCAGTTGATTTTATAATGCAATTACAAAATAGCTAAGCACAGAACTTCCCTAGGGTTGCCTAGAAAGCACAAGAGGTATTGCTTTAAAAAAATTTCCATGCCTAAAAGGGAAAAAAAAAGCCCAATTAAATTACATTTTATTAATACCCTCTCCAAATGAGATTCCAACATGTCACTTGCATTGGGAAAACATATCTAAGTTACAAATTGAATCTGGAATATTTGAATAGCATTCAGATAAGTCTGTCCATATATGTCAACAATGAAAAATAAGATGAATAAGCAACCTGTGTTTACCATCTTATGATTATATCACATTAATAGATGTGGCCCTTATCATCTTAGTTAGGGTGACAATACAAAAAGTATTCTTTGCGTGCCAAGGCTTCATTGCCCAGAGAGCTAATATCTTGGTATTGTTCTTATATTTTTGCCAAAAGATAAACAATTTTCTCATGTTCTGACTAAAAATATGTGTAGTTATCTAAGTAAGAGACTTCTATTCTAGATTCAAAAAGAAAGATGATCTTTTTCTCTCACCTTAACACCCAACAAATAGTAAAAGTTTATCTAAGGATGCCACCATTAAGTATATGACAATAACCAACCCTGTTTCAAAGTTTAATGGTTTTGTTACCTTATGTGATAAGATTATTAGAGAAGTGATAAGATTTTTTTGGTAGACTAAAGATTTAGGGAAAATATGCATTTACCTTCAAAGAATCTTACTCCCTGTCCTTTATTGTGTGAATATCTTCAGAAAGAATCTTAAAGACAAGAAGAACAGTGACACTTCTTGCAGATATAGAAGATTTTTAAATTAGCTGGCAAGTCATGCAAGCCGTGGAGTATCTCGCAGCTAACAATGAGAAGAGGTCATTATCTCAGATACCTAATTAAAGTGACCACACTTCTGAACTGGCCAGGCTTAATTAGTTAGGGAAACATATTTTTAAACCAGTTGGGTCAAATTTTAAAGAAAGAAGATCATCGAATTAGGTCCTTATCAGCCACAACAATGTTTTTGAGGACAGTTTAAGAAATTAACTGATAAAGGTAAAATTGGATAAATCCTGCAGGTTTTATCATGGATGAATAGCAGAATAATACAGTTATACTTGGAAATTGTCACAAGGGGAAAAATGAGTGATATTTGATTAGGGACATAAGTGATATAATTTGTGTTTTCATGTTTTGTTTTATTTTACATATATATTCTCTAAAACAGATCAATGATTATTTAAGATTTGCAAAGGTATAGCTTTATGTATTCTCCCTAATATGGAATCTATGTACGGATCCTGCCTACTCTTCCAAAGGCAATGTGAGGTTAGAAAAATTAAGGAAAAAAAAACAAAACAGGGATGTGAACAAATAATCAAAGGAGAGAAAGAAAGGAAAGGAAATTATGAAAACACATATTTAAGGGAATACGGAGTAGAGCATGTTGGTGGTTAATCTGGGATTACAGATATGTAATTTACTTCAATTTACTCCTCATATCTGGATGAGTAATGACCACCATAGAGCCTGCTTTAAAAAATGCACAGGATTTTGTTTTCATTGACTTAGGTTGAAGCAAAAAAGGTGATGAAAATTTTTGTGATCATCCAATGATCATTGACTATAATAATGCACACGTGTGGCAGAGAAGTCATCACAGTGTTCTCTTGAGAACACAGAAAAATCACATTCCCAAGCCTCTTTCGAAGTCAGTTTGCAGGCCATGTAACTAAGTTTTGGGAAATGGAATATGAAAAATATCAAGCCGGCCACTTCCTGGTGGGCCTTTAGAAAATATCCTGTGTGCTGCTCCTGCTCCCTTTTCCCCTTCCACATTTCCTTGAAGCACTGGGTTAGGTGGCACACCATTGGAAATATTCATTTAACAGAAAGAAGTTGTGTAAAAAAATGAGGTGGTCAATAAATAAAACTTGAATGAAGTAAGACACTGGGATTTGGCAGGGTGGGAAAGTCTATCAGTAAAAATTCTGATCTATATAAATTTATACATAGGAAAATTAAAAAAATTAAAAAAAATATACATAGGCAGGGTGTCACACAACTAAAAACTTAAAATACATCTCAAAGCATTATTTCTCATGATCAGACAGCAAGGTAATAAGTACAATAAAACACATGTAAGAGTCTTAAAATCTAAAAGCCACCTGCTGTAAATTTGAAGGTAGACTTTATACTTAACAAGACTTAGAGAATTAACGAAGACAGATGTGCTTGTAGCCATTGGAAAGTTTTTTTTTTTTTAAAGATCTGAGAAGATGGAGAAGAGATACCCTAGAATTTCAAGGCTTTCCAAGAGTGGGATAGAATGTTTCTGAAATAGAATTTTATGAGTTTTATGGAAAGAGACCAGCAAAAGAATTTTGATTTAAAAACATGGCCCAGAAAAAAAAATCAAATTAAAGATGCCCTCTCCCATTTTGTTCCCCCCAAATAGCTGCTAGTGTTTTTCCAGAGGCTAGGCAGGGAATGAAAAGGTCAAGGGGCCAGAGCACAGGAAAGCAAATATGCTTGATATCTGTGGCAAGGAAGAACTTTTAGACATCAGGAAGAAATCAGAAGTTTATTAAGTTTTTGCAGGTTTTCCTAAATAAATAAGTAAATAAATAAATAAATAAATAAATAAATAAATAAATAAATAAATAAAACAATTAAAAAAAACCCATAACTCATCCAGAAGATAAATCTTCAAGATTTTTTTTTTTTAAAGCACTGGGTCTCAACATTCTTTTAGGGGACAAAAGGCTCATTATATACTCTTCAAAGTGTCCATGGATCTCCATTCCCCAGATCAGATATGACCAAGAAGAATAACGAACAAGGAGTTTTTAGAGGTCAGCGACAGAGTTCACCGAATACAGTGGACAACAGGTTCCTTTCAGCGCAGAATCAGAGTTTTATCAAGGTGACTCCTTCACCCCCAGTGTGTATGCCAGGAAACTTTATTAAAATCTCTTCCCAGTGAGATTTAAATTGTTGCTTTCCAGTTGATACTGTAGGTCTCCTATTCTTTGCCTTTCCACCAGATGGGAGCAATTATTGTGTGTGTACTGTGCCTATTCCATCTCCGCGTGTTGGGTGTTGTGCTGGAGGGGGAAAGATAATTTGCCTTTTAAATTTGTAGGTCTATAGACTAAAGGGAGTCACATCTGGATCTGACTGCACCTAGAGACATAGACTCTGAGCAATAATCAGTGACCAGATGGGACTTTATAGGTCTCTCCAAGGGAAGGTTGAGAATGCTCTATGTGTGAAAGTAGAATAAAATGCTTTGGTAACTCAATGTCCTGTCAAAGCGAATAAGATGGATTTAAACTACTATCTTTTTTGGACACACAGAAATCTGACCTACCAAATCTTTCTTGCAATTAGGCTGGAGACCATTTGATTGAATTCTGACTAGTAGAAAGTAGGCATATGATATAAAACACTTCTAGGTTTGGCCCGTAAGCACTGGTCCCTTGCACACTATTTCCCTGTCTCTATTTGCCCTTCAGCAGGGACTTTGGAGTCTGGGTGTTCCAGATCTACAGCTACAGAATGGAAGGCCCTGGTTCCCAAATCATCAAGGAGGAAAGGGCTGCCCTGCCTCCACTGTTGTATGAATAGGAAATAATACTTTGTGTGCTAATCCACTGACATTTGAAAGCACGTCTGTTATGATATAGCCTATTCTATCTTCTCTAGTGAAATTATAAAATATATTGATGACACAAAAAACAAAACAATACTAAACAAACAAAAATAGCGGTAAATCCTAATGAGAATATAGCATTAAAACAAATACGGCCCCCAAGGATCCATGCAATTGTCTTCTGTTGTCACCGAAACCAAAAATAGTATTTTTTTCCTATCTGTGTCTGCTTTAGTGAGTGAGAAGAGAAGAGCAGCTTCTGGTTACATGTTGGCGACAGGAGGATATAAATATCAAATTGCCTCTAGCATTGGCAAAGGCTCAGAAGTCCACCCTGAATTGAGGGATTATCCAGCACTCTTTTATAGAATAGAATAAATCCTTGCACAGTACTTTCAATTCAATAACTGGAAAAATGTAGAGAGCAAATCCAACAATTTATACTACCAACTGCCCAGCTGAGCCTACTTTCCAAAGCTATCAGAACACAGAAAAGTAGAAAAACAGACACAGGTAACTCTCCTGAAAAACGAAGGACTGATGGGAAGAGATACAGTGAACCATAATGAGTGGAATGTGAGATAAGAAAGACAGGAAGAACAGCATGCTCAAAGAATATGAATATTCTACCAAAGGTAGGATATAAAGGATGTATCAAAAATAACATTCCAAGAAAAGAAGAATAAAACAACACAATGGCATTATCAAATACATGTCTTAAATAATTTTAATGAGATATATCCATTTTGTAGAATTAAAAAGCAATTTGGTATTTAGATATTCCATAAGTGCATGTAGAAGAAAGTAGAGGGATAAGTAAAAGTAAACCAGGAAAATTCAAGTATCAGTATAGAGAGCTGGGTTATTAATTTCAAGTAATGTTTACTTAAGGAGACAACATTTTAATATAAAACATTCAAATTTGTAAATGCTATCTAATTGATTTTATGCGGATATAACTGAATGTGATGTTTATATACTAAATAATTGTAATAAGAGCAAAATGCATACAAAAAATTTAAATGTTCAAATAAAAGGAAAAGAATGAATACAAATCTCAGTAAGTGGCTATATCAGAACACTAAAATAAAATAACGGAAGGAGGAAAAAAAGAAACAGATAATGCATGTAATGTCTCTAAGCAAATATATACACTTTAAATTATTCCATAACTAAAATAAAACATATCTTTTTAAGGATTAATATACTAAAATTAATCAGCTTCTCTAAACATTACCCCTTAAAACAAGTACCAATATTCCCCCATCATATTTTCTGAACAAAGTGTAATGAACCTTTTATGTACTAAAAAAAAAAAAAAAAAAATCAAGTGTTTTGTGGTTCATATGTTCTACCCTGGGAATTTATATCTTCAAGTAATTTACATAGAGTTTTATATATAATTTGCTATCAACTGACATGGACTATTCTACATATAGGGCATTATATGTGAGCCTCGTAGTAACCACATACCAAAACAACAAAAACAAAAGCAAAAAAAAAGAAAAGAAAAGAAAAGAAAAACAATAACAGCAAAACGCTTATGTAGATACACAAAAGATAGTAAGAAAGATAGCTAAACATAACACTATAGAAAATCATCAAATAACAAGAGAAAAAAGCCAGAGAAAAGTGAAAAGAACACAGAGAAATTTCAAAACAACCAGGTAGCAATAAGTACATACATATCAATAATTACTTTATGCATAAATGAACTAAATTCTCCAATCAAAAATATAGAATAAGTGAATGGATAAAAAAATTATAATAACTCATCAATTGGATGCCTATAAGAGACTCATTACACACACAGACTAAAAATAAAGAGATGGAAAAGATGTTTTATGTAAATGGAAACCAAAAGAAAGTTGAAATAGTTATATCAGACAAAACACAAATGGTACAAAAGACAAAGATGAGTGTTACATAATAATGGGGCCAATCCAATAAAGCACTGTTAAGTATTTATGTACTCAACATAAGAGCACCAAAATATATAAAGCAACTATTAACAGACCTACAGGAAGAAACTGATAACAATACAGTAATAGTAAGGAAAACCCCACTTACTGAAAGCACTATATCATTCAGACTGAAAATCAATAGGGAAACATTGGTCTTAAATGATATATTAGACTAGATGGACTTAATGGATATACACAAAACAGTCTATCCACAGGCAGCAGATTGTGCATTTTCCTCAAGTAGACGTAGAACATTCTCTAGGATAGAGCATATGTTAGGTCACAAAAGAAATCTCAATAAATTTTAAAAGATCGAAATCATTTTAAAGACCTTTTATGACCAAAATGCTGTGAGACCAGAAATCAATTACAAGAACTAGAAAAATAACAAATATACAGGAAATTAAGCAGCATGCTATTGAATGATGGGTCAATGAAGAAATCAAAGGAGAAATTGAAATATATCTTGAGACAAATGAAAGTGGAAATACAACAGACCCAAATCAATGGTGTGCAGCAAAAGCAATTCTAAGAGGGAAATTTATAGCAATGCAAATCTACCTCAAGAAACAAGAAAATTTTCAAATAAATAATCTAACTTTACACTTACAATGACTAGAAAAAAAGAGGAACAAATGAGGTCCAAAGTTAGTAAAAGGAAGGAAATAATAAAGGTCAGAACAGAAATAAATAAAACAAACTAAAATAGCAATAGAAAAGATCAATAAAACTTAGAACTGCTTCTTTGAAAAAGTAAACAAAATTGACAAACCCTTAGACTAAGAAAAAGAGAGAGAGAGAGAGAAGGCTTAAATAAATAAAATCAGAAATGAAAAATAAATTATATCTGATATCAAAGACACACAAATAATCATAAAAAGATTACTACAATCAGCTACAAGCCAACAAGTTGGAGAACCTGGAAGAAATTGATAAATTTCTAGAAACATACAATCTTCCAAGAGTGAATCATGAAGAAATAATATATATATATATATATATTAGACAGATTTCTGGCAAGGAGATTACATCAGTAATTAAAAATCCCCAATTAACAAAACTCCAGAACCAGAGAGCTTCCCAGGTGAATTCTAGCAAACATTCAAAGCTTTAATACCTATCCCCCTCAAATTCTTCCAAAAAATTGAAAAAGAAATCAGAATGCTCCCCAAACCCATTTCATGAGACTTGCATTACCCTGATACCAAAACCACATTAAGATGCCAACAAAAAAAGGGACACCTGGATGGCTCAGTGGTCAAGCATTTGCCTTGGCTCAGGTTGTAATCCCAGGATCCTGGGATTGAGTCTCACATCGGGCTTCCCACAGGAAACCTGCTTCTCCCTCTGTCTTTGTCTCTGCCTCTCTCTGTCTCTCATGAATAAATAAATTAAATCTTAAAAAAAAAAAAAGATGCCAATAAATAAATAAATAAATTAAATAAATAAATAAATAAATAAATAAAATATTTTTGAAGAGGTGCCATGAAAAGAAAATTACGGGTTAATATCCCTTATAAACATAGATACAAAAATCCTCCACAAAATATTAACATACTGAATTCCACAAAAAGATTCATTCACCATGATCAAGTGGGATTTATTCCAAGGATGAAAGGACAGTTCAACACTTGCAAATCAATCACTGTGATACATCACATAAACAAAATGAAGGATAAAAACCAAATGATCATCTCAACTGATAGAGAAAAAAACATTTCAGAAATTTAGTATCTATTTATGATTAAAGGCTCTCAACAAAGTCTGTACACATGGAATGTACCTCAATATAATAAAGGCCACACCCATCATTACTCTGCTGAGAACGCATACAATCTATTGGGAGATGTATGACAAGAGCAACTGAATAAAAGGGTAGCATATGTCAAATAAATAGCTTATGTAGGAATTCAGAAAAATAAAATAATTCCCACTAGAATATAAACCTTTGAGTGAGGAAGCTATATTTGCCTTCATATCGTCAGGGCCTAGCATAATATCAAACAAATTTAGACATATCATAAATACATGATAAAATTAACAAAAGAGTGGTAAAACTATAGGTAAAAGATTGACTTTAATTTACGCATTAATGGAAAATTAGAACACAGGTAGAGCAGCAGCCTTTATGCAATAGTAATTTTATTTATAGAGACTCACATTCAGAAAATAATTTCTAAGAATACATGGTAACCATGATTAGACAGCGTCTATAGTATGACAGTCATATTTATACTTGAATTTTAGATTTAGCCATGCTTTCAGTGTGAGAAAATAGTAAAATTCTATTTCGCTGTTTAAAAGCACCTGTTTTAAAACAAACCAACCAATTACATAAAAGATTACAAGATATATGATATTACTTATTAATGATTTCCATGTAGGGTTCGGGAAAAAGTGGATTTCGATTCTCCTCTTATTTCCTCATATAAAGGTAAATATTATAAACATCAATAGAAACATGTACTTTTCTCCCTGATATCAAAGATAAGAAAGCAACATGGTATAAATAAATGGAGCATAAGTAACTGTAAAAGCTAATCTGTTTTTAACATCGGAAAATTATAATTTTTTATAGATTTATTTATTTATTAGAGAGAAAGAGTGCATGTGAAAGAGGGAGAGAATCTTCAAGCAGACTCCCCACTGAGCCCAAAGCCCGATGTGGGGCTCCATCTCATACCCATGAGATCATGACTTGGGCAGAAACCGAGATCTGGATGCTTGACTGACTGAGCCACCCAGGTGCCCTTTGGAAAAATTACATATTAAAGTATATATTAAATATGTTTGCATTTGAAATAAAAAATGTTATTAAACTGGCTTTAAAATGTCATGCTATAGTAGAATGGACACTGAGTTGGGTGAATTATGGTACTAACTATTGGCATAAACTTTGGGAACTCTTACAAATGTTCCATGCCTCAAGATCCGAAGCTGTAAAAAAAAGGAGTGTGGGATACACTATATTAAGGCTCTTAGGCTTTATGACCCAGATTCACTCAGTTCATAAACTGTTCTTCGCTATTAAGAACAGCGTCTTTGGAAGCTGCATTAACTCTTTCTAGCTAATTAGTTTAATTTACGTTTAAGGCATAACTTTATATGCAGGGATATTTGGCTTCATTGAATTCCAATTATTTCCCCTTCTGCTAAACTAGTTAGCTTTCACTCATTTCTTGGCCTCCTTCGTTTTTGAGTCCAACGAACTAAACTCATCATGAAATTCACAGCAAATAAGATGAAACATTTATACTAAAACCTTTTGATGGGCACTAATCAAGGAGTCATTTTATGATCTACTATCTACATTTTAACTGCATTAGTTACTTTTTTCCAATTATTCTAGAAAGTAGAAATAGATTATTCCAGATATTTGGCTTCAGTTCTACACTTAATCCTCAACTTCTAATCCACGATTAGCCATGAAAAAAAAAAAAAAAAAAAAAAAACCAGTTACTTCCTTGTCTTCATTTTTGCATGACTTAATGATATTATGAAATCAGTAATCACTTTAGAGGACTATCACATTCACTAATATATCAACAATATAACTTTGACTCTTAATTTTTTTGGTATTTATATTCAGTATCTAATTCAACATTGTTGTTTTATTGAATATATATTTCCTTCTTTGTGCTTGTTTTTAAATTGCTCATGTTGAATTTTCTTTTTTTTTTAAGATTTTATATATTAATTCATGAGAGACATGGAGAGAGGCAGAGACACAGGGAGAGGGAGAAGCAGTTTCCCCATGGGGAGCCTGATGTGGGACTGATCTTGGGAGGATGCCCTGAGCCAAAGGCTGATGCTCAACCACTGAGCCACCCAGGGATCCCAAAGTCTAGTTTTTTTTTTTTTCAATGTCTAGTTTTCTAAAACAGAAATATATATTATAAATTTTAAGGGTTCTCCTTTTCAAAATAAGCATTAAGAACTATACACTTTCTCTTAGCATAGCTTTGGCTGCATGACATTAATTTTGATGTGGTATGGTCATAGTAGCACATACTTCAAAGTTTTACAAATGCCTCACAGTTACTTTTCTGACCATTAGTAGTTAGTTGATTTCCTAGGTCAGGGTTGTCAGTGAAGCAGCTCTGCTTCCATAGAGGGTAGACTTATTTCACAAAGAAGGATGGGGGCGCCTGGGTGCATCAGTCTGCTGAGCATCCAACACTTGGTTTCAGTTTGGGTTATGATCTCAGGGTCATAGGATTGAACACTGCGTAGTGGGCCTCCTATCCTTCTCCCTCTGCTCCTCCACAACATTCTCTCTCTCTCTCTCTACCTCTCTCTGGAATAAATAAATAAAATATTTCAAAAAGACAGAAAAAAGAGAGAAAGAAAGAGAAAACAAGAAAGGGAGAAAAAGAAAGAAAGAAGAAAGAAAGAAAGAAGAAAGAAAGAAAGAAGAAAGAAAGAAAGAAGAAAGAGGAAAAAGAAAGGAAAAGAAAAAAGAAATGAAAAGAAACGAAAAGAAAAAAGAAAAGAAGAAAAGAAAAGAAAAGAAAAGAAAGAAAAGGAAAGAAAAGAAAAGAAAAGAAAAGAAAAGAAAAAAGAAAAGAAAAAAAAAGAAAGAAAAAAGAAAAGAAGAAAAGAAAAAAAGAAAAGAAAAGAAAGAAAACAAAAGAAAAGAAAAGAAAAAAAAGAAAAGAGAAAAGAAAAGAAAAGAAAAAAAGAAAAGAAAAGAAAAGAAATCTCACCCATGCCCATTGGCACTGCTGGTAAAAGCAACAAACTTAGTTGGAATTTAAGGGAGAAAAATCAAAACCTTAAAAGCCTCAGTTTAGCGTTCTGGTCGGGAGAGCAGACCAACCAGAAATTTAATGGGAAATCCTGGAAATGAAAAGAAAGAGGAAAATTTTAAGAAGGCTCTCTACGCATCTCTGACCACCTGGAGAATCACAGGCACACACAGGGAAAACCGAGTGAGCAGAGGAAATCTAAATTTGAAACACAAGTTAGAGCCCCCTTGAATGTTCTATAAAACCCACACTCAGCTCTACTGGCAGCGGTCACAGCCTTACACACTTGCCGTGTTCACACACAACATTGGCCCATTGGCTGACCACTAACCTAAGTAGATACATGAGCCTTGGAGAAAAGGCTAAAAAGACATAATAAAAATAACATAATAAAAATGAATTAATCAAAAATGGAGCAGAGATATCATTAACTCACAGAGGAGGGGAGATTTCTCATAGAATAAGTTCAGGGAAATTACAAACATGTAATAAAAATGAATCCAGAATACAGAATTGCTGCCATATGCGACCTAAAATCCCCTAGAAAGAAGGAAGGGGAAAAGAGCCTAAACTGTCCTGTCTTTTACCTTAGTCATTGGTATTTTTCATCGTGGAGCAATGCTCTGTTTTCCTGTCATTAAATGTTTTATTATATTCCTTGTAGACTGCTCAGAAATAACAGCAGCGGATTCATCTGTGGGTTGGCGCGACTGAAAGCCCAGAGCTGTGCCCCCTTATAATGAGCACAGCAGGGCAGGGAATGGAGAAATGCACAGGAAACAATTTTCATGGAACAAGAGCATCCAGGTTCAGAACCAGTGCCGCTACCTCAGAAACTCCAGGTCAGGCACAGGCAAGCCCAGGAGTGGAGCTCCGCTTCGGAAGAGCAATATAAAGCCCTCAAAAGTTCCCAAGATTAGAAAGAGAAGGATGGGGCAAGAACAAAAACTTGCAGCTCCACCCTGGGGACTATGGAGGTGGAAAGTAAAGAAAATATTAAGAGGCCATCTATAATATTTTAATTTATTTAATATTTTGTCTATGGGCTGAGACAACAGATAATATAGAAAAAAATACCTGTGTATACTAAAGTGAACTTGAAGGCATTATGCACATAAAACTTTGTTTTCCTTATTTTGAATTATCAATAAATTGTGAAGCTTCCCTCGTGTCATATGATTGTGCTTTTTTAGGAGTTCACAAAATGTCATCAGATTCTTGGGTTTGTAGCTTCCCTGTCTCTGATATTTTGCTTATAGCAAACTTCATTGTTTTTAATTCATTCCTGGCTTACTAGAAGGACAATAAGTTTACAGTAAGTAAACTTAATTTTAAATACGGGGCCGATACCCAAAATTTTGCTGTGCGTCGTGTAGTTAACAGTCAAGGGTAAGATATTCACCCCCTAGAACTGAAACGAGGCTCAGGAAAATTCTCGCCGGCCGAAATTTCTACTTGAGACCTGAGATGGAGAGAATGTTTCTCGGTTGCCCACTAGGTATTAGTCTTTAATCCAAATAAAATTTAGTTAGGTACGAATTGTTCATCTTCACCTGGTTGAAAAATCAAATATATGGTGATCATTTCAATTAGATTTGAAACATGGGCCACCTCACCATGCTTTCAAAAATTCTGAATTTTAGCATTATTTCTGTGGCTTTAGTGTACATCCCAATACAGATTAGAGAAAAAAAGAGGATAATTTGTTCCTAGAGTGCATTATGAACATGCTTGCTCGCAAATTAGACTTTTATAAGATGTGCAAGCTTTCCACTTACTTTCATTTAAAATAGGAAACGGTATCAGATGAGCATATCTTATTTCAAGGCTACAACATTTTTCAACTACTCGGTTTCCTGACAGTTTCACCTTCCGAGGTAGCGTCAGAAGGTAGTTTTGTATGTGTCCTGTGATCTTTATCGCTATGTATTCTCCAATTTCTGGATCAGTCAGGCTGTTGGATGTAATGTGGATATTGAGAAACATTGAGAAAGAAACATTTCTTTCCACTGTGACCTTTCTGGTATTTCCCTTGAGAGGTAGTTAAAAGAACATTGACCAGAACCTCTAGGCCTGGGGTTGCTTTGCCAAGTAAGAAACATACAGGACTTCCAATTTGTTCTAGGATGCCATGTATTACCAGAAGCAAATGCCATCATTCTCTTCTCACTGACTTCAGAAACCTTGACATTTCTGCTTTTGTATGTGGGCTTAAAAAATAAGTCTTAAATTCCATGTCGAAAATCATATTTCAAATCTCACCATCTATCAAGAAAACATGGACGATAGCTTTATAGTTCACAAAATAATCCCCAAATATTGAATTCATATCCACAGTGTTATTTAAAGCCTTTCACATAATGATTACTGATAAACTTTAGGGCACCATCGTCAAAAAGGAAACTTGAAATAGAAGACTATCCCACGCCAGTTTTCTACAATAGAGTAACACTTCTCAGCCAATTTCTTTTTTTTCAGACAAAATCTATTAGAGATGTTTTAAACAATATTAAGAAAATGTTTGTAAAGCATGTCAAATCGATTGGAAGTAAGTTTGATGCCAACCAAATTGTACTAAGGAGTAAAACACAGGAGAGATTACACAGTGTCCATTTCTTTATTATTTTATCCTCATTAATCTGTGTACATACATTAACAATTCTACTATATCTCACTTTTCCTCTCTATAGAGGATTTGATGATTTTCTAATATTCTTTTAAAAATACTACTTCCTGAAACTAATATTACACTGTATGTTAACTAATTGGAATTTTAATACCTTTTTAAAAATTTAAAAATTAAAATTAAAAATTAAAATTAAAACAATGCAAGTTAATGATACTATAAATATATAGGAGGTGTTATTCTAGCATTGCTCATTGGAATAAAATAAACTATTAATAAAAAGTACTTAGTATTGTCAAGTTAATTATCATAAGAACTTTTGGTTACTTCCTTGGCTTCTAAAAATAAATACTACTAGGTTTTATTAAATATTATTTCGCTTCAAGTAAAAAAAACATGTCTTAACTAGAGAATGTTTTAATTTTATGAAAATAATTTGTGTTGGAGTTGAATTAGAAAATCTCACTTGGAGTTATTCAAGTTAAAATTATATCTATGGATAAAAATAGACGGTCTTATTGGATTTGTTTGAAGGAAAAAAGAAACCTCTAAGAAATTTTAAAAATCAAATTTTAATTTACGGGTCTATGTTTGCATCTTTTTGACTAAAATGACTTTTTTTTTCCTCTGCAAAATACATTATCTTTCACCTTATCCCATCTTTTTTGAAATGTATACATATAATCGTATAAATTATATTATTCAAAAGATATTTAATTATAAAACTTTAGCAACACAATAATTTTATCAAAGATACTTTCCATGAGCAGTCTTTGTCTACCAAAGCAGGTCCCAGAATTTATGGCACTATTACATAGCAAATTCTATAATGAAGATATATAAAAGGTGGTGGACAAACAGCATGCAGTACAGCTAAATTTTCCTGGTGGGATGGGAAATTATATATAGAATGTTAATTTTTCAACTTGAAGTATGTGAAGGTTTATACAAAGAGTAAATTTATTTCAGAAATAGAGAGCAAACCTTCTAAAGCATGGAGCTGTAAAGACCAATTACTTCAGGAAATGGCATATTCTATGTGACTTGAGTGGGAAATGAAGCCACAAAGACATTATGGAGTCGGGAGCTTTGAATGCCCACTAAGGAGATTTAATATGGAAAAATACTGATTTATTTACAGTACGAGTAAGGCAAGAGTGAATTCATTAGATATGGGCTGGTCTTTAGTTAAATAACTGTGGGGCAATATAAACAACAAAATATACATAAATATTTATATAATATTTATATATAAATATATATACAATATAAATAGTATTTTATATTGCATTTTTGCATCATACCAGCCTAATGAATCAGTTGAATTTATGTAGTCACCCTACCCCGGGGCTATAAGCCATACTGCACTACGCTGCACACCCTCCATAGACATGCACACATTGCCTGCGCACACACTCACATCACAGTCATCATCATCCACATAATCATCCTGCAACATAATTATCAGGGAAGAAAATATAAATTCTGGGCATATCTTCCTTTAAGACACTCTCACTTTACCCCATAAGAAAGAACCATTAGATGGTATTTGCAGTTGTGTTCAGTTTGAAAAATGGGTGAAAATAGAGTTCTGGACAACTCTCAGTGAAATCTAGAGGAATGGAAAAATAAGGAACATTGGGTGAGAGATGCAGGTCTGCAGGTGACAGGGTAGTCCACTAGACCCTAGTAAACTAATAGAATGGAGAGAAATAAATAATCACCCTTCCGCATTTACATGTCACTTCAGAACTGAACCCACTTTAGAGAGTGCAATGTACATTTGGTCCCCATAACCACCCCAAGGTAGACAGGGGAAAAGCGACTTGATAAGAAACTGGATCTCATGTAAAAAAAAAAATGCATTGTGCACCAAATTATAAAACTCCATTGAAATCCTTTACCTACTCTATTTTTTTTCCTTCTTTACACCTTTAAAATTTGATAATGGAGCCCATTTTTTACTCCACAGCCTTTTGTTCAGATAAGGGTTTGATTTTACCAATGAAATAGGTACAAGTAATTATAAAAATGAGATATGCCCACCATTAGATTAAATTTGGGCAATTTATTATATTAAATTGATTTTTAAAAAATTAATATAATTCAAATATAGTTCAGAGAGAATCTTTCATGTTATAGGGCCTTCCTATGATTGCTGTAACAAATTACCGCACACTTGGTGGCTCGAAACAATAAACAATGACTCTTTCATAGGTGAGGAGATCCAACGGTCGACATCAGTATCAGGGCTAAAATCAGAGTGTGTCGGCAGGGTCACGGTCCTCCTGAAATCTCGGAGCAGCGCCTGTCCCTTGCCTCTTCCAGCCTCCAATGCTCCTAGCACCCCTTGGCTTGTGCCACCCCATGTCCCCATGGTCACATCGTGTCTGTGTCTAGTCCTCTGCTCCTTTTTAGAGGGCTGTGTATGACTGCCTTTGGGCATCATCCAGTCAATCCTGGGTAATTATCTTATGACAACATGTTTATATTAGTTCTGTAAAGACCTTACAAAGGCCTTTGTTTCTCAAATATGGTAATGTGCAGATCATGGTATATGTTCAAGGGATTAGATCTCGGGCTTCCAAAGATTCATGTCCATGACACCCGCAAAATATATTTACTCCATCCCAACATCCCCAAAAGTCTCCACACGTTCAGTCATCGACACAAGTCTAAAAGGTCATGCAAATACCATCAGCTCAAAAATCACAAATCTCATCATCTCAGACATTTAAATCAAGCGTGTATAAGACCCTGAGTATGATCCGTTCTGAGGCGAATTTTCCTCCCATCGACATGCCTTTGAAACCTAGAAAGATATTTGTTCCCGATATACAATCGTGGGACAGGCATAGCATACTTATAGACATTCCCATTTCAGAAGGGAGAAATGGAAGGAAGAAAGGATCATAAATTCAAGAAATTTTGAGATCAATTGGAATAGATTCCATAGGTTTTAAGGTGTGGGAATAATGCCTTGTGGCTCAAGACTCCAGCATGTCAACAGAGCCCGGACTTCTGTTGCTGTGCTCATGGCTTGCACCCCTTCTTCTGAGCCCATTGCTATGGCCCCGAGGCCCACGTCCCTGGCCTCAGAATCACCCTGCCTTTAACTTGAGGGGTAACACATGTGTTCTACTTAGTGGGTTTATCATACTATTTCCTGTCTGTAGAGATATTGTAGTTCAAGGCCTCTCTTCATTTTGTCCTCGGTCTATCCATTCCTGTCGAAGCCAGTAGTACTTATGACGCACAGTACTCCCTAAAGCCTTGTGGATTGCCCAGGAATATGGCAAGTTTCCATACCTCTGGATGAAGCACCTGCTACAGATCTTTTCTGGATAACCCGTCTCTATTCCAGGCTTCTGCTGAGATAGTGGAGGGCATCTCTTCAGCTCTATTAACAGGGTGCCTGGCCACACGCTTGGCCTTCTCTCTAAAGCAAGCTTCCTAACATTTACCCTAACTGTATCCTATTTCGTCATCTTCTGAATAGGCTGAGTTTCTCAAGTTATCAAGTGCTGGATCCTTTTCATGTCACAGTTTCTTCCCTAATTCATCTCTGCCTGGTTGCATTTTGTTACAAGCAGGCTGCATCTTCAATGCTTCCCTTGGAAATAGCCTCAGCTAACTACCCAAATCCCTTGTTTGCAACTTCTGCTTCTCCAACCAGCTGTTAGACACAATTTAGCAAAGTTTTCTGCTGCTATATAACAAGAATGGCCTTCCTCCGGTCTGTTTTTGGTTATTATTATTATTATTATTATTATTATTATTATTATTATTTTTATTTAAATTCTAGTTAGTTAACATGTAGTGTGATGTTGGTTTCAGGAGTAGAATTGAGTGATTGCTCATTTTCATATAACACCCAGTACTCATCACAGCTAGTGCCCATCACCCATTTAGCCCAACCCCGCACCCACCTCCCCTCCAAAACCACTCAGTTTGTTTCCTAGAGTTAAGAGCTTCTTATGGTTTGCCTCTTTCTCGCTCTTTTGTTTCCATTCCCGAGGTTCATCTGTTTTGTTTCCTAAATTCCACATATGGTATTTGTCTTTCTCTGACTTATTTCTCTCAGCGTAATATAATCTAGTTCCATCCATGTCATTGCAAATGGTAAGATTTCATTCTTCTTTATGGCTGAGTAAGATCCCATTGTATATATTACCACTTCTCTAGTCATTCATCAGTCAGTAAACATCTGGGCTCTTCCCATAACTCGGCTACTGTTGATATTGCTGCTATAAACATTGGTGTGCATGTGTCCTTTCGAATCAGATTTTTGCATCCTTTGGGTAAATACCCATTAGTGCAATTGCTGGGTCATAAGGTAGCTCTATTTTTAACTTTTTGAGGAACCAGAGTGGCTGCACCAGCTTGCATTCCCACCAACAGTGTGAGAGGCTTCCCTTTTCTCCACATACTCACCAATATCTGTTGTTTTCTGCGTTGTTCATTTTAGTCCTTCTGACAGGTGTGAGGTGGGATCTCGTCATGGTTTTGATTTGTGTTTCCCTGATGATGAGAGATGTGGAGCATCTTTTCATATGTCTGTTAGTCATCTGTATGTCTTTTTTTTTTTTTTTTAGTTTCCAGTGACATATTCCTTATTTCCTTGTGAGTCCTTGCTGAAGTGCCTTTAATTTACATTTCCACCAACAATGTGTTTATGTAAATCTAAATATTTATGTATTTAGAAAAAGTGGGAATGGGGGAAGGGAAAAGGGAGAGGGAGAGAGAGAATCTCAAGCAAGCTCCACATCCAGCATGGAGCCCAGTGCGGGGCTTGATCTCATGACCGGAGATCATAACCTGAGCTGAAACCAAGAGTGAGACACTAAACCAAATAAGCCACTCAGGTGCTCCTGAAAATGTAGGTATTTTCTATCTTGTGCTTCAAAATTCTTCCTTCCTTTATTCATTATTCAATTCCAAAGCCCTTCCACATTTTCATCCATTTATTGCATAACATCTCATATCCCTATATCAAAATCTATATTAGTTTCCCGTGGCTTGTACAACAAATCACTACTAATTTGGTGGCTTAGAATAACACAAATTTATTGTCTCATAGTTCTGGAGGCCAGAAGTCCAAAATCAGTGTTACTAAGCCAAAATTAAGGTATTGGCTGGGCTTTAATCCCTTCAAAGGCTCCAGAGGAAAAGCTGTTGCTTGCCTCTTCCAGGTTCTAGTGGCCGACAGCATTCCGTGGTTTGTGCCACGTTATTCCACTTTTTTTTTTTTCCCTAAATAGACACTTACAGGTCCTAGACATTAGGACATGATGTCCTCGAGGGACATTATACACTCTCCTACACGTCTACATACTATGGCTTTCCAAAAAGATGTTTAATTGTATTTAATTTCATAAAAAATTTGCTATTCCTACCCTGCAGATTTCAAAAGTTTCCCTTCCTATTAAAGTATGGTCTTATCTTAATTCTGAAAATAAAGAATATTCCATTTTTCATAATTTTCAACTATCATTTATGGGATATTAAAGCATGAATGATATTATTGTCTAATATTTATATTTGTATGAACTATGTAGACTTCCTGTAGAATAATGGTGCTTTCTCATTGGGCCAACTATTAGACTTATTTTCATTCTATTTCCAGGCTTTCCGTAAATGGTTTATCATGTGATTATCACTTAAGACCTAGATTATTAAATTATAAATTATAAAATGAAACATTCTATTTATATTTTAAACACATGGCACTTCATTACCCTCTGGTAAAAGCCGCAGCTAGAACATCAATGAGTATATTTAATATTTTCTGTTAAGTAGCAATTTTCTGTTAAGGTTGTTGCAAGACAACCTGCTGACTTGAAGCAATAAATAACACAAAAATGTTGCAATTATAGATATACTATGCTGCAAGAATTGCCAGTCCCTTGTATTTCAGTTCATTAGACTACACATTTCTTCGTTTCTCCGAAGGACCAAATGAGTCTCCATTATTTGCTCCTAGGGAGTGAAACTGTTGTAATTTGATTTTTGGAATGATACTTCCAGAAATAGAAAACAGCGGTATGTATTTTGAAATGCGTATGCCTTCTTACGGATCGGCCTGGCCAAACTCTCTGCTTATCATAATTGAACATTCAGTACGAATCACTTAGGAAATCTGAACCAGCCGAAAGCAAGTTCCTTTCTGCTCGCTCATTAGTTAAATGCAAATGTAGTGAGTAATTAGGATCTTGTCTCAGGATATAAGATTATGTACATTTGAATTAAGAGGTGTCATAGCACAAGATAGAGTAGGACATAATAAGGCAGACGTTCGAACAACATTGCTTGAGGTGAACTCCATCTATGCCCCTGACTAGCTGTATGACCTTGATCAAATTATTTACCTTCTTTCAGTGAAACAGGAAAAGTTCCAGTGGTCAACTGTATTAATTCCTTCAAATTATTTCCTCTTTGCCACAAGAGACAAATAGAGTGCCCCCTACTGTCACAGTGCTTGCAGCACCCCTCTACAGGGAAGGAATACAAATCTTTACACCATTGACATCAGGATCGATAGGGTCAACTATCTTTAGCCAATAAAATGTGAATGGAGTGGCATGTACTACCACTCCGTAGCAGAAGTCTATGAAGATCATGAAATTTTGTCTTCAACTACCCCATTCTTGCATAAGGACACATCTCGATAGAAACTGACCCTTACGTCTGTGTCTCAGAATTAAGAAACTGTGATAGAGTCATAGACAGTACACAGCATGAACAAAATAGAAAACTCGCTGTTTGGTAAAGCCACTAAGATGCTGCATAATTGCACATAACTTAGCAAAAGATGGATAACAGTAGTACGTACTTCACATGCTTATTTTCTGTAAAATTCAGAGAAAGCAGTTAGCCACACGCCAGGTACACAGAACATGTGTACTACTAATCTTTGTTACTACTACTGTTACTCATTTAAAAGTCTAAGGAGTGATGGTATGAGAGATGATCATATGTTAGATTTTAAAAGTAGAAGAAAAAATTCCTGTTTAGCTAGTTCTCATGTCTTATATGGATTCTAAGACTGACGGGTATGTTTTCCAAGTTCTACTGAGGAGTAAGCAATAGAAACTGACCTTTTAAGGTGTGAGTTTTCAAATACTTGTGAAATTTTACTTATTCAAGAATATCAGGAAATATCCCAAATCCTTCATATTTCCTAAAACTTCTCCACTGCCCCCAACCCTCTCCAAGCACAAACCTGGTGCATGCCTCATTTCAGGGGTTGTATTCATTCTTCAGACTCCCAAACACATTAAACAAGTTTTTGTTTGGAAGAGGATGAAAATAGCTTGCAATAGTGATTCATTAGTAGTCAAAGTTACTCTTAGAGGGACTAGATAGTAAAATGCAGGGCACAAGAAGATACAAAATTGCTCTAGAAAGTTATATTAATGCCCTGTTGTGGGATTAATTTTTATAATCCTACCCTTCCTATTAAATCACATGTATTCGAAATAGAAGTTGCCACATTCATCCTCTGAACTTCAAAAACTTCTAAATTTAAGCACAACTGATCATTCTTATCCTCCATTGCTTGTTTTATAGTTTTTCACATATATTCGTGAATATATATATATTACATATATTAAAAACTCATAAATACATACTCTAAGGAGATCATTAGATACTAATGAGCAAGAATTGATTTTTTTCTATGTGTCTACCATAAGCACTTGGTTCAACTTTGTCCAAATGTGAACACATTACTGGATACGGAAGGAATGCTCATATGGGGCAATTAAGAAGAAAATTATTTCATTTCCACATTCCTACATAATGTATGATTCATGGCTCTCCAAACTTCATCAGCCTAGCTCTCCTGTTGGTCTCCTTATGAAGGAGGGGTTTCTAGATTATCAAAGGCAGAAATTTACTTTTGGTAGCACTGCCCTTCCGTAGTGTTCATTAGATCTAAAATCCAGTGATAACTCAAATATTTGATTTGTAGAGGAGCACTTATTTAAATGTTTATTTATAATCAATGTAAAAGTAACTTCAGAGATGCAACTGATATGGTAATGTCAAATGCCCACTGAAATTTGAGATGCTCTAATAGCCATCTTGAAATTAGAATAAATCAATTGAACTTTACCGGGTCAGTTGTGCTTTTAAGAGATTTTTATTTATTATTAATATGTGTTGAGTACCAACGATACACAAAACATTATAGGAAAGCTAAGCTCATACATTACGACAATCTGATTATGAAGCTACACAAAAGAGACTGTAAAGTGGCTGTTAGTTAGTATCTATAACACGGCTCTTTTGTTCCGAATGTTAGGTGCATACATAACCAATGGGATGGCTTGATAGAGTAAATATTACAATTTTAGAGTTGATAAGTGATTAAAGAGCCTGAAGTAGCTTTTTGATCAAGGCTATGGAGCTAGGACATTGCAATCAAGAGAATACAGGTTTATATCATTGAAAAAAGGTTTGGATCCCTACAAATTCCAAGTTTTTGGATATTGTAATCATTTTTATGCAATTGTTTTTATTTATATAACATTGAGTCAGAAAAAGGCTTTGGCCTTCACTTGTCATACTGTTTAGGATGAAAGCAACATGTTCATACGAGAAACATTTGAAAAGAGTGGAATAGCATGAATGAACTAAAGAAAGAAAACATACAATGCCAACAGCTTATTTCCCTTGGACTTTTGTTTTCAATTGGATTTTATTTAAATTCAATTAATTAACATATAGTGTATTATTAGTTTCAGAGAGTTCAGGAATTCATCAGTTGCATATAACACCCAGTGCTCATTATATCACGTACTCTCCTTAACGCCCATCTCCCAGTTACCCTCCTCACTGCCTCCCCTCCAAGAACTCTCAGTTTGTTTTCTGTAGTTAAGAGTCTCATGGTAGACTTTATTTTTCAATGCTTTTTTTTGTTGTTGTTATAATCAATGTAACACACAACAATCTGTCATTGTACGTCAACGTTTTTAATTAAAATTGTGGCAAAAGTATTCTTTTGATTAACTATCCTCATAAAAGATTTGCTGATTTGATGCATAATAACTCCACCATGTATTATACACAATAAATATCATTTTATGGTCACACTTAATGGTGTCCCTATTTTGAAAAAAAAGGAGAGTCATTGATATTGCAAGTGAGTGAGTTTCAGGAATCTGTCCTTTTTTTTTTTTTTTCAGGATACCACATATGTTTACCATTTCAAAGGTTTTACATGGACTCGAATGACAAGTGTAGAAAAGGAACAAAAAAGAGGACCTTAGGTGTCTCGGATGGTTAAGTGTCTACCTTTGGCTCAGGTCATGATCCCAGCCATGGGATGGAGCCCAGCATCAGGCTCCCTGCTCATTGGGGAGTCTGCTTCTCCTTCTCCTCTGCCCTTCCCCTGGTTGTGTTTTTTTTTTTTTTTTCTCTCTCTCTCTCTAATAAATAAAAGCTTAAAAAAAAAAAAGGACACAAGAAATTCTAGCACATTCTATAGCATATTTCAAGTATCACAATTGCATTTAAAAATAAACTCCTAGGATGCCTGAGTGGTTTAGTTGATTAAGCAACCAACTCTTGATTTTCACTCAGGTCATGATCTCGAGGTCATGAGACTGAGGCCGGACTCAGGCTCTGTGCTTGGTGTGTTGCCTGCTGGGATTCTCTCTCACTCTCTCTCTGTCTCTGTCTCTCTCTGTCTCTCTCCCCCTGCCCCTCCCCTCCTCCTCACATATACTCACTTGCTTTCTCTAAAAATAAAATAAATTCCCCTCCCCTGCAATGTACATATTCAGTATAAACCCAAAGTTAGTGTTTTCTCTTCCCTAGCCTTTACTCCTTTCCCGCATATTGCTTCCTGTAATCAAAATGTAAGACAAAACAATAGGAAGCCATTACAGATTCCTAAGCAAAGGGAAAATATATATTTAGCGAAAATAATGCCAATAGAGATATACACCAAGGACTGCCGAGGAGACTTTTCTGCATTGATGGAAATGTTCATAAGTCTAGACTTTCCTATATGGTAGCCAGAAGCCACGTGTGGAATTGAAATTTGAGATGTGAGCAGTTATTTCCCTTAAATGTAAATGCCACCCCTTTTGGCTCCTGGCTATTGTGTAGGACAGAGCAGGTCTAAAATGTGGGAAAAATTAAACTAATGAAACCGGTTGGGGGACAGAGGGTAGTAACCAAGGTTAAACAGGCCGTGAAGGCTGCATGGTTTCAGCTCAGGTGGTGATCTCAGGGATGTGAAGTGGCGATCAAGGCCTCTGTGAGGCTTCCTCTCAGCACAGAGTCGGCCTAAGAGCCCCTCCCATGCATGCTTGCTCCCTAGCTTTTATCTCTCTCTCTCTCAAACAAATAAATGTTAAGAAAAAAAAAAAAAAGTACAGTTGGAAGGATAGTTTGAAGACAAAACCCAGTGGAAATTAGTGACTAGAAGTAGGAATATGTACAGGAGGAATGGAGAGCCTAATACCACTCGTACATGGAAGGCTGAGGAAATGATTAAAAAATCAATTCATTACCAAAGAGCAGATCCTTTCCTGTTTATTTTCATTTGCCGCTAATCAAGTTTACATGCTCACTCTTTCCTAATAAAATGGGTAATGAGGTTAATTTTGTTTTCTAATGCATTTTGGGAAGAGATTTCATTAAAAAATGTTATGCAAAGTGAAATTCTACTGGATTTTATAATTCACAATCTAAATATATTATTAAGTTTACTTCTGCTAGACTGTAGTGTTTTGTTTTTTTCTGGTGTTTTTTTTTTTTTTTTTTGCATTATATTAAAGGTTCTATATCAAATTTTACAAGGTGATTCATAGGCACACTGATTATATGTCAGTCACTTTTTATGCCCCAGTCTTGTAATCAGGTCAATAATAACTCCCATGGGTTTCTACAGCATTTTTTAAACTATTATTCTTACAGCTAAATATGAAACATAAGCTGTACTTTCTGCCCATGTTAAACACATGTATTAAACTCTTAATTTTTGGATCATTGTTGATTTATTGATATGATTCTGACTATATTTTATAATCACTGTAAACAGTATAAAAAGTACTCAATTGTGACTTTATCTAAAATAAATATTTAATACATATTTAATGTGATACAGCGTTTCAACTTTATAGCTTCGTAACAGTAGTTTTACTTCTTGATATTATATATGTGTGTTTCTTAAGTATATATGTGTTTTATTAAATTATAGCTTTTTAATATTTGAATAATAATAAATGATAGCCAGTTGTAAAGTAAAAAGACATTGGTTCCAGTTGATCTCTATATTTAAGCATTTTAACAGGACAGGATGGATTCCTTTAAACCTCACTCAACAATCATACAGCCATATTTTTACTGTAACTCTGTGATTTTTTATTCAACTGGTCATTTTCATGTCTTTTCGTTGACTTCTTTCCTTGCTGGTTAATACATTGACTTCAATGACTATATTCATTGTATTCCAGAACATATATATGTCATATTCTACTTAATTCCTACTTGACACATATTTAGGTTGTTTCATATTTCTAGATATTGCAAGACATTTCTCCTGGAAATTTCTGTTCCTATTTTTTTTGCACACGTGTAATTTCTGCAGAATATATTCCTAAATGTAGAATGGCAGGTTGGAGTAACAGCTATGCTTTCAACTTTCTTCTCAAATCTTGGTGCCGTTTTAATTCTAAAGAGCTATATTGTCCATCTCATTTTCCCTTGGGGTCACAATGAATTCTAGAATATAATTTTTTTAAGTGACAATCATAAATAATAACTTGGACTTTCCTTTTTCTGACTAAAGTGATGAATATTCACATATTCATGGAAAAATTATGAAAAATAATCCTGTTTACTTTTCAAATAATTTCAAGCCTACAAACTTGTAAGAAAAATATAGAAACATTAAAAATGGACCTGTAGACATTTTCTGCATTAGCTGTCTTGACGTATGGCTTTGCCAACAGAGGGTGCCTGGTGCAGGAAGGACACTGTAAGACCAGAGAGGAAGCTAACACTTTTCTTTTTTTTTTTTTTTTTTCTTTTTTCTTTCCTTCTTGAAATGGGTTGTTTGCCTACAGCAACCAGAAACTCGGCCAGGATAGATGGGGACCTGGGTAGCTGTTTTTTGCAGGTAACTGTGGCCGGTGCCCACAAGCAAGGTTCTCCACCAGCTGGGGGGGCGGGGGAGGTGGGCAGCTCCTCAAACCCGCCGTGTTTCACAGCCTACAGCTTATGTCCATCATGAGGCAGTGAGCTTCCCTCCTAGACCAGCTGGGGCTTGCCCTTCTCAGATGGCTGAGTGTTGAGTTGGTTCCCCCACCTTGAATTTCACATCCTATCCTTCTTCACTCTCCATCACCTTAGAAATAGCAATTACCTTCTGAAATTCCAACTTCTATATTCCATAAAGTTCTCTGTCAAACATTTACATCTATATAAATATTTTAAACATATATATAAATATAAAAGTTTCCTATTCTCATGTGGTTTCTAACCCTCAGAAGGGTGCCAGCTGATCAGATTTCTTTTGTGTTATTTTCCTTCTGACCTTCTAAATACATTTTCCTATTTGAAATGTTTCCCCAAGTAGTCAACACAGTTTTCAGCTACTATTATTGAATGTTCAAGTGTTTTTCCACTACATTGTAAAGACACTTTTCTTTCCACTTATCTCTTGGCTTGCATTTCATTTGCTAATTTGTCTCTTTGTGCACAACTTCAACATGGTTTTAATTATCTTTTCTTTACTTCATATGTTCATGTTCTTTAAAACAAGTCATCCTATCTTATCTGGTCTTCCACTGAAGATCTCAAGATTTTTTTCAGGGTAATTATTTTATTATCTTTTAATTTTTTTCATAATTATCAATGTCTCCCTCCTTTAAATTTATTTTTTAAAATTTTTAAGGATTTTATTTGTATGAGAGAGAAAGCACAAGAAGGGGGATGGTCAGAGAAAGAGAGGGAGAAGCAGACTCCCTGCTGCTCAGGGAGCCAGCCAGACTGTGGGTTCCAACCCAGGACCCCAGGATCACGACCTGAGCCAAAGGCAGACACTTAACTGACTGAGCGACACAGGCACCCCAGAAATTTGTTTTAGAATAAACTTCATCTATGTTTTTTTTTTTCCTTAGAATTACATAGAGTTAAAAAAAAAAAAAGAATTACATAGAGTTCTATGTTCTTGTTATTGAATTGCAAGGAGAAATCACAAAATAGAGTTTTAGAACTTCAACAAAATTAAAAAAAAAAAAAGAATAGTGCTAAAAATTGCCTGTCTTACTCATCTCCCAGTTTCCTAATCTAGACAAAAGTTATCCTGGATGGTAATTTGTCTGGGCATATTAAACTCTCTTCTATACACATCCGTGGGGAGATATGAGAGTTAATCCATGTCATCCCTGTAGGGATAAACCCTTTCCTTGGGTAGAACCAACTTTGATGGAATTTGATTGAGTTTCCTCTGTAGAGTACTCATTTAGGTTCTTGGACATTTTTTTCTTCTTGGAGAGTATTGCTGAATTTCAACAAAATAGATAATTATTCTTCAAACTATTAACAGTAGTGGTCTGATCACAGTTATTTTGATAGCCTATTTGAGAAATGCTGTCAGTTTTTCAAACAGTATGTTATCTTAATTTCAGTCACAAGGATGGGCTATATTTAGGCCATATATTTCTTAATCAGATCATATCTAATCTACTTCTAATTAGACACTTTTGTAGTAGCAGAGAACTATTTGTCAAACCCTTAGAGGTTCTTCCATAAAAATTCTAAAAATGAAATATTTCTAAGGGGAATAGGATAGGGTCCCTAGTATATAACCCTCTTCATGCCTTTTTTTTTTTCTCATCATGCCTATTAATGTATCATCTGAATAGGTAGAAATGATAAGTCTGCTGTCCTCTGGAGATGCTTCCTTTGTAACTAATAATCCTAGAGGTATTAAAAAGAGGCCAAACAAGTTAAAACATTATGCATCCATCATTAAAGGAATGTGTCACAAAATTATAGTGAATAATTGTCATAATTACTTGCCAATCATCTGAAATCTTTTCTTTTCCTGTTTGATGAATTTCTACCAAAAAAAAAAAAAAGACTGATGAGGCTCACCTCACACTGTAGAAGAAAAATATCATAATTTAGTAGGTTTTATTAGCCCTTCCAATTATCTACTGCCTTCACTACGAAAGGATTTTACATCTTTGCCTTTTACCAAGTTATTTAAAAGCAATGCTTCTTTAAGGCAAGAGCTTAATTTCCTATTCCCCTTACGTCATACTTGGCCATACAGCTTCCTTCTATCAGGGAAATGTTAGAAGAAGTTATTATAAGCCATGTCAGAGCATAAGATTTCATAGATGTCACACTGTTCCGCTCTTCAGCCTACGTCCTAAAAAGAAAAGAGATGAATGGAAACTCAGATAATATAAAACAGGTGTGTGAAATAAGATATATACCATCTTATTAAACTGGGGATACATATTTGTCATTGCAGCGTCATCTGAAGGAAAGTGTCCAACACACTTTGTCTCCCTTAGGGTATGGACCTGTCACATAACCCCAAACCACCGAAAAAACTTCATGGGTGTTTCCAATGAAGGAGGAACTAATGACAAAGATGTAGAATAAGTGGAAAACACGCTCTGTTGGCAGAGCCAGGTGAGTTAGCAATGTGCATTTCCCCGGGGAAAAAGCATCTACACCTTGATGTTGCCAAAGGAAGCAACAGGGAAAGCTGTTTGCTGCTTGTTTTTACAAGCAGAGTCTCTGCAGCTCCTGCTTCCAGGTAGCTTGTGTTCTTCTATACTAGGCCTCCTATGAATTCCTGTGAGCTAATCAACAGCTCGGTGCTTACATCACCTAGTCCTTTCCTGTGCTTTTCAAGTACATGCCAATGACTTCAGATATTGCCAATGGAAGGAACTGTGAGCAATCATTTAGGGAAACAGGAACAATCCAGTATTGATTGGCCATGTTAAATACAGAAAACAGACTGGTGGTTGCAGGTGGGAGGGGGGAAGGGGAAGGGTCTTGAAATGGGCGATGAGGGGCAAAAAAAAAAAAAAAAAAAATTCCAGTTATAAGTCCTAAAGATATGGCACCATGGCAAATATAGTAAATAATACTTTGTGACATAGTTCAAAGTCGCAAAGAGAAGTCTTAAAAAGTTCTAATCACAAGTGAAAAAAAAAATTCTGTAAGATGAATGTTAACTGGACTTACTGTCATGATCACATCACAATGTACATGAACATCAAACCACTTTGCTGTGTATCTGAAACTAACATAGTGTTATATGCCAATTAAGCCTCAATTTTTATAGTAAAAGGAAAAACGGTGAAGGTATTTTAAATTCTGCTAGTCTTCTTGGGTGATTTTCAAGCGTCCTGGTCTGCAGTAGAAAAAAAAAATTGTAATCCGTGATCACCTGGAGAAGGTGTAATGAAGCAAAGATTTAAGAGACTAACTGACCACTCTCACAGACCAGTCTGCGGGACATTAAATATTTAAGGACTGTGGGGTGAAGGTATTGTTCCAGTAGTGTTGGACAGGTTATAAAAATAAAAGTAAATTTCCTAAATATATTCCTCAAGGTGATGGTTGAAACCTAGGTGCATTTATAACTGTACAAAAGCACTATTTATATTATATGGAGCAGTTGGGTTACAACAGTGAAATTGAGTGGAAAGTTGGAATTGGTTGAGTTGTCAAATTACAACTTCCATTACATTTACTATCTGACTAGGTAATTAGGCTTTTTGTTGATGTTTGGTTTTTCCCCATGTCGAGATTTGAACATTTCTTAACATTTTGGAAGAAAGGAAGGAATCTCCTTACAATATTCTTACAATGTAAAAAAAAAAAAAAATCAAGAGGTATTTCTTACCTCTTAAATTTTAAAAGGTCACCTTCCAGTCTCTAAGAGTCTTTCCTGTTGTTTTTTCCCAATCAGATATATCCTACCCAGAAATGGAATTAGAATTTACTGAAACCTCAAATATTCAGTATTCCTGTTCTCATCCATGTCAGATTCTTGGTAATGCCAATGATTACATCCAGTGAATTCTGATTCTGGTAATGATAGGGTTGCATATTGTGGGCTTATCTCTAAGAAATAAAAACTATGTGCGGATGGATGATAGAAGATAGATACTGAAGGAAATAGTACACGCAAAAATGTAATGGTGCCATCTAAGTGAACCACTATCTCAGAGTTGAGTCAGAGACATGTGCCATCTAGCAAATTTTTAAAATTAGTATTGTCACCAGTTCCCTCTTGAGGAACTCTTCTTTCCTACGTTACATTACCCAAACCTCACAATTTCTATTTTCTCTGATAGCCTATGTTTCTGGGGCACCAGTCTGCTGCATGCTGGTTCCAATTGGAGATGGCTCCCCCACCATCTCTTGACATAACATATTTGATTCTTGTGCCCCCAGTGATGTTCCCACTGGCTATTGCTAGAGAATTGCTACTTCTACAAAACCAAGGTGTGTTTCTTCCTTATCCTCACACTTATTTCTACTATAATTGTAGAGCTGTCCTCAATAGATTTCTGAGCTGAAGCTGTAACAGACATTTCTGGAGCTTGAGTCTCAGATGTCCCAGGCGTTGTGTAAATTAAAGGACTTCCTTTTCACCTTTTCTATCTGATCCAGGCATTTATTTTTCTAGAATTCTCTTGTACCTTTGATACTTTAGTACGTCTCGTCAAAGAGGCATGAAATCAAATCTTCATGCCACTCCCCGAAGCATCCATTATTTTAACAAATCTTGCCTACCGTTTTCTCTGTTAATGATTGCACCGATAGAAAAGAAAAAAAAAAAAATGATTGCACCGATATAATGTTTTTCCATCGATCCTACCAGGCCTACATGTAATATTTAATTATCTTGCCTGAACCTCCTTTAGTATCTTTCATCTATTTTTACCTACTGAAGGGGCTTATTTACATAATTTCTCCAGTGTCACTCAGAGCCCAAGCAACCTATTAGTGTTGACAACTGCAGTAACTCTATCCCCTTGACAATACCTAATATTGCCTTAATTATTTTACACTAACCTGGATCTTAAACTTGTGTAGATTTCCCACAAGCACTCGGTCTAGCTATTACTAGCCTTTAAGTGTGATTTCCATATACTAACACAATCTGTCATTTCACCAATATTCACTTTAATAGAAGTTTGGCATGGAATGTTTTTTTTATTATTATTATTCTCTTAGCTTAGCATATATAAAAGTAAGAAACTGGGGATGCCTGGGTGGTGCAGCAGTTGAGCATCTGCCTTTGGCCCAGAGCAAGATTCTGGAGTCCCAGGATTGAGTCCCACATCGGGCTCCCTGCGTGGAGCCTGCTTCTCCCTCTGCCTGTGTCTCTGTCTCTCTCTGTGTGTCTCTCATGAATAAATAAAAATAAAATATTAATAAAATAAATAAAATAAAAGTAAGAAACTCTCTTTTAACTCTTTAACACGAGAAAGTTAGCTGTTTTGCAATAGCATCAAATACTTTTAATAGCAGAACACTCTAATACAGCTGGTTTTTAAAGGAGTTTGCACTCTATGGAAACAGGGTTGTAAAGTTGTATTCACTCCATTCAATACTTTAAAAATTATTCCAAGCCAGTTTTAAAATGCTGAATTAATAACATAGTTGTAGGATATAACAAGTCGACATTAAAGGCACAAGGTAAGTGAGCCGTAAGCCACACCACTTAGAGATAATGACATCAACACTTTCTGATCGATGGCATCTGAATCAGGAAGGTGGTGAGGATCTATTTACTGTGTCTATTGTACTGCTGATTCTTTTATTTTCTGTGTATTATGAAGGGTTCTGGATAGTGGATACTGCTAATGGTAAATACAGCAGGACATTAGCTAAAGTGACAAAAGCAGACTTTATTCAGTAACTACTGACAAAAGGAGAAAGAACTGAGCTCTATTTTGATTTGTGTGTAGAAGATTGGGATTTGTTAAAAAAAAAAAAAAAATCAATGAAACAGTAGAATAGTATTTACCAGGGCCTGGAGGGTAGAGGGATTGGGGAGATGTTTTTAAAAGGTACAAAGTTGGAACTAGAAGATTAATATGTACTGGGGATCTAAGGTACAGCTCGGTGTTAAAGTCAACAGTATTGGATCATATAATTCAAAATTTCCAAGAGACTAGATCTTAAAACTAAAGCTGGCATGGTTATCACAATTGCCATACAGATGTATGTCAAATCAACAGGCGGTACAATCTAAATTTACACAATGTCACATGACAATTGTAGAACAAACAAATAGAGAAGGAGTCAGTGGAGACAGGGGACAGGGGAGCTTTGATAGCGTCAGGGAAGGGGCTATTTCCCAGGACAGAGAAGGAGGGGTTGGTCCATGGCAAACGTACTTGGGTTTGCTAACTGGCAGTTTCTGAAATTAGTTCCCATTCATTCACAAATGTGAGACCGAGGTCATTGTCATCCGCTGTTGGCCCGGACATACAGTGCATATTTTTGGCAGGCTCCAGTTTTCTCAGAAAGGCTGGAGTCATTTCAGGGCTACCTACTTGAGCTGTCAGAAACCACACAAATGTTTAAGTCTACATAACCCAAGCTGAGACTCACTCAAGATGAGGCAGGGGAGCGTGACCAGAGTTGAGTCAAGGAGAGAATCCTTATAAGTACTTCTATATTGAAAGGTTTTGTGTTGCATTCTAAAAAGGGGGGAAGGGGGAACTTTCATGACTTGTTTTTTCCTCAAAGATTAAGATCATTCCATGATTAAATCAAAAGCATGTGATCATACAAATATGACCCTACTGTTCCTCTAATTTTCTAGGAGGTTATAAAATAAAATTCCTGGGGGGGGGGTTCTCTTTTATAGTTATCACAGATTATTTACGTGATTGATTTCAATGCCTAATCACTCAAACCCAGTAAAAGATAAGAATCCTTAGCTCTCAAGGAATCATCCCACTATGTGCACATTTCTCTTTTTTATTGTAATTTATTCAATTAATTGGCTAATGACCCTAATTTGCATCACTGCTAATTAAAAGCTGACTGAAGGTAGGACACCTATGAATACCTAAAGTGATTTTTAAAAGTGAATCAAATCTAGATTTACCAACATATTTAGGAGAAGGTATTTGCCTCCTTTCTTTAATGTGGAAGACCACTGCCATCAGAGTTAGCCTACGACCATACCTAAAAAACAGCAAATTAGACATCAATAACAACCACAACTTCCCTCTTATATGTTTCCATTTACCCCTCAATCCAAAGCAGAGAAGACTGGTAACACAATCGTACCAACGTCGGGAAATTGACACAACTGAATGACTGGGGCATGTGTCAGCCTTGACTCTAAGTGAAGAAAATCTCCTGCTCCACCTTCCTCTAATAGTTCTTTCCCAAAAATAGAGTTTTCAGAAAAAAATAGCTTCCGAAATCCATCCATGCTCTGTGTTCCTCTGTGACCATTTTAACCTTTTCTTTCCTCTGGTGATTAAGGGTGAGCACTGCACACATAACGCTTGTGCCCCTTTACCCGACTTCTCCCTCACCAGCTCAACAGCATTCCAAATTAAATACACTTTGGTTCAATGAAAAGTAGAAAAGGAAGTTTATTAAAATGAACTTGCTGTATGGTTCACACTTTCTCTAGGTTTGAAATGACTTTTTAACCCCGACTACTCTTAGAGGGAAGAAAACCCAAGATACAGCTATATATTTTAACTCCATTACTTTAGAAGATAAAAGAGCTTTACTGGGTCTAACAGGCAGAAATGTCTTTACGTTCAAAGAGTCCCATGACTCCCATGTTAAATAGATTTGAATCTTGCAAAAAGAATAATGTTTGCCCTATCTCCTTGAAATGACATTAAAAATAATCATACATCCAATGAAACACATTCTAACTAACCTGGGTTATCGTTCCAATGAGAGATGAGCCAACTAGGGCACTTGAATTCTTGGATTACAATTCCAGCTGGGATCCAGATTACTCTTCTCCTTTTCCTTTATGCCATCACCTTACTTTCTTAGACTTTCTCTAGAATTTCTCCAGACTTATTCATGTTTGTCCTAAGTCTGAGCCACACGAAATATTGTTTATTGGCACAGAAGGCACTTAAGACATTTCTCCCCTGGTGTGTATGTGTGTGTGTGCATATGCACATGTAGACAGAAGTGCTTATTGTTGTTGCTATTCTGAGATTGAAAGTTATTTACCTTCCTTCCTTCCAAATTGAGAAATTGACACAAGTAGTCAATGAAGAGCAATGAATAGTATCTGGTAAACTATTATTGGTAAGCTATTAAGCTTGATAATTTAGGATGATGTATTCCCAAAGCAAATACGGTATTTACTTCTCAGACTTCTATCTCGATTGTGGGGGACACCGGAGGGAAAGACACAACTAATTTCAGAGACAACTGTAATTTGCAGGTGTTACCAGAAAGGAAGGCATCAGAAAAATAAATAAAATAGATCAGCCTAAAAGTTCACATTAATTCAGTAGATCCATCAGTTTGGCTGGCTCTTTTCTTCCCTGGGCACTCAGAACTGTGAGGGTAAGTAGAATGAATCAAGCATCCTTCCTAGAATATTCTTATAAGGTTGAATTACTACAAAATTTTTCTATTTTATGGGCTAATTCTTAAGTATGTTTCATGGCATGGCCTAGTAAGATATTTCCTAAAATCCATAGAAGAATGAGTTTTAATTAACAATTTCCACAAGAAAAACAATAAAAAAAACAAATGAAAGACTATATTCTGAAATGGGAAGATCATTCTGTAGAGAAATCTCAATCATGATAATCAAACGTAGTTCTGGGAACAACATGATTACAAAAACAGAAAATACAAGGAAGCCTGTGGCTTTAAGGTATTAAAGCCAGTTTAAAAACATACTGTTGAAAATAATATTTTGGAAGTGTTTTTGCTTAGTAACCACTTGCCTATAAAAACAGCACTCTGCAGCCAGTTACATTTGTGCACTATTATTATTATCATCATCAACATGGTCCACTTATTCTTATTCCCTTGAGATTCTAATCGAGGAAAGTACACATTCCTCACAAATAGACCTCGCCTATATGTCAGGTTTGTTTATTTCAAATCAGCATAATGGGTTTTAGTCGGCATGCATATGCTTCTTTAGAACTTAAACTTTCCATTGTATTTCTGCAATGGCCATTTTGTTATAAAAGTAGCCGGGATTAAGACATCAGCAATTATTTAATTCAATCTTGATTAAATGAAAGAACCATTTCTTCAATTTTCTGGTTTATTTCCCTGTCTATGTCTTATTCTCACCTTGGTACCCTCTATCATTTCCTAAGTACCCTTCCCATGGATGTCTCAATAGGACACACTGTCATGACATATACTTCGATTCCTTCCGCTCCATTCTAGTATCACATATGCTATGTCCTTGCCATCAAATTTAAGGATGTTTGCTTTTGTTACCCCAGTAAAACAAAACAGATTAAATTTCCTACAATGGAATCCTTACTAGTTGTGTTTATTTTGAACATTATGAATGAGTGTATAGGCTTTTCAAAGGTATTTGTGTGCCATGCGATCTTTTCTACTATTTCTCCCTGATTTAGTGGATATTTACCTCTTCATGATATATATTTTAAATGTTATCCTTCCACTCCAAACATTTTTTAAAAGATGTATTTATTTATTTACTTTTTTATTTATTTGAGAGAGAGAGAACATGAGTGAGAAGGAGAGAGAGTCTCAAGCAGACTCTGCTGAGTGCTGAGTCCAAGACGGAGATCCATCTCATGACCTTGAAATCAGGACCTGACAGGAAACCAAGAGTTGTACGCTCAACCAATTGCCCTACTGAGGGGCCCCTCCACTCCAAGATTTTTTTTTTCCATAAGTTTTAACAGACTAATGATCCTTCTGGTGAAAATGTTGTTTGACCATACATGTCAAAATAGTATTTTCCCATTATATTTGTAACCTAGAATTACTGGGTAAATATTTATATTCAGAAAATTATTAAGTAAATGAAAAAACTGGAAATTAAAAAAATCCACTAATTGCTTTGAGGAAACAATTAAAATAATGGCATTAATTAAACAAAATGGTTAAATCAAATATTGTGTTTAGCAATTTGCAAGAACTGATTAACCTCATGGTAGAAAAAGCAATAATCTAAACAATTTTATCTGCTATAATGTATGCACTGATGTTAAAGAACTATCATCTGCAGAGAATAAAAAGGGAAATTTATACTTCCTCAAAAAATAGGAGGAAATTATAAAGATAAGATGAATCCCTCATGAACATTTCATTATGTTAAAATATTTGCATATTTCAAGTAACACATTATGCCAAAACTCTAGACACATAAACAGTATAATTATTTAAACTTTTGAATAACTGTTTCTCAATCAATGCATTCAAATACACTTGTGTGTGGAATATAACAGTAAATAGTTGGGGTTTTTTTAAAGCCTACAATAAATTTGGGCCTGTCAAGTAAAATGTACACTACCATTGTTATTTGACAGATTTTGTTTAAGTGACTTTTGAGAGATTACTGACAGTCCTGAAATAACTAGTTTTAGGGAAAAAAAAGAAAAAAAATGATGTCTGAATATAATAACTAAAGTCTCCTTCTTTGAAAACAATGATTACCTGTGATTTTTGATATGCTTCACTTCTCTCTCTCTCTCTTTCTCTCCCACTCTATTTTTCAGTATAGCCAGCCAACTCTAGTTCAGGTACAGGTAAGAAGATTTCTAGCTAAAAATGAAAACCTTAACAATTCACCCTCATTAAATAACCTTCAAACTAGACTAAAACCTATTTCAGTTCTAATAATTAATTTTATGTTATTGTAGTTGCAATAAGAACCCAGGCATGAGCTCAATCATTTTTTTCCTTTTTTTTCTATTTAGCATAATAATATTTCTTGATCTTCTAACATTTCTGTTTTCTATTCACAAGAGGCAAAATTACAATTTCAGTATCTCCATCAGCTGTATTGGCATTTTGTATAAAAACTGCTTTCTTTAAAGAATATGCTTTTTATAAATAAAAATATTTTCAGATAAGGGAGAACAAGATGTGTTTATTATTCTTTAGTTCACTTTTATTTATATATTTAATGCATTATTTTATTATTAGTTTTTTTACTACAATGGGTAATAGGATTAGATATGGTATTAGGTTCCAGTGCTAAGCTTCCTGACAACAATTATTTTAAACAAGTCAGTCATCATATAACATCTCAATATAATTATATCTAAGGATTTTTCAAAGTAAAAGTTTACATTAAGAAAATCATCTATTAATATTTTCTTGCCTTTTAAGATAATACATTTAGAGGTGAGCATTGAGATTCATGTTAGAAAATGAAACATTGGCAAAGCTGATATTGTTTTCCCATGAACAAAATCAATCCTTGAGCTTCCATTTTTTGAAGTGTTTTTCTTTCTCAGAATACAAAATATGCACTCTTAAGTAAAAATAGTTGTTCTCAAAAAAAAAAAATAGTTGTTCTCATACCTAATCACAAATGTTTGAATATTACACTAGTAAAGGCCTGAATTCAAGCAAAGTGATTTAATGTTTATAATGTTCTTAAAAATATATATATATAATGTTCTTAACTCTGAGGAGTTTAGGAAACCATTAAAGAAGCGGTGTGTCATTATATTTTACATTTTAGAATTCATAAATTCAAGGAAACTTGCCCATAATGGTAGTCCCTTTAAAACAAGCCTATTTTTTAAAAATCTTTGGCTTATGTGAACTGTGAAAATATGCAATCAGTTCCCAATTTAAAATAAGCTACAAAATATATGGCACACATGCAATTAATACTTTTGTTCTCATTAACTTCAGCTTTGTCCACTTAGACTCTCCCAATTCCGTAAAATGTCTATAAAGTGTGTAGGTGGAAAAGAAAGTTTTCTTCTCTCTTATAAGTCAAATAAATATTATTTTTTATTTGGAGGGACATATCAGTTAATTCCAACTCAGAAATCATTATTTTAAGTTGCGTACCTAGCCTCTGCTATTGAAAAACAAAATGAGGTTGGCTGTGTGGCTCAGTGGGTTAAATATCTGCCTTGGGCTCAGGCAATGATCCAGAGTCCTAGGATCTAACCCCCACAGGCTCCCTGCTCAGGGAGAGTCTGCTTCTCCCTCTCCTTCTGCCACCCACCCTACCCATGCTTTCTCTTTGTCTCTCTCTCTCTCAAAATAAAATATATATATATATATATTTTTTTTTTTTTTTAAAGAAAAAAAAAAGGACAAAACCAAAGAGAAGCCCACTTTATGCATGAGAGTCAAGCACACGGAGTTCATTGGCAGGGATGGAATTGGTCAACCTTGTGAAGATCCCTGCTCTGTGTTTGGCTGAGTGTTTATAAACCAGCAGGTACAATACAAAAGTTGGGATCTACTAAAACTGTTCGATAAGGCTCACCAAGTTCTTGGGCACTGTTCATCCTTCTGCTGAGTAGTCCTGACCATGACTTAAATCTATGAATGCAAAACCTCAGCAAACATGCCTCCCCTGTTCAGCTGATGGGCTGCTTTCTACGGAAGGTGGTGTTGTGCCTGCAACACCAACATGTAGAAACCGCCCTAAAACACCTCCCTGGAGTAACTGATCCATAGTCCTTTTCCTTCTCACCATCTACCTGGCCCATAACCCAAATTCCAGATTCCCTGGGTACATTTATGCCTTGCCTTCTATTCTAATACATTATTATAGCAAAAACACAATTTCCTGCTCCCCTTAGGCAATTTGCTATTTTGGAATTAAAAAACTGAACAGTCACTTTATATTTGCACTCAGTCATAGTGTTTTTAATTGTCAGAGTGGCAACACGTACTCTTATGTCTGACGTTCATTTTAAGGAGGGAAGGTAAAGAATGCTGGACAATGGTGTTTGAGAACTGTGTCTCCCCACACTTGTAGGATAGACATTAAAAGCTTAGAGTGTGGGATCCCTGGGTGGCTCAGTGGTTGAGCATCTGCCTTTGACTCAGGATGTGATCCTGGGGTCTCAGGATCGAGTCCCATATTGGGCTCCCTGCAGGGAGCTTCTCCCTCTGCCTGTGTCTCTGCTCCTCTCTGTGTCTCTCATGAATATATAAATAAAATCTTTTTAAAAAAAAAGCAACTTAGAGCTTTGAAAACAAATTAGATGTAATATAGAGTCAGCATCAATTATCCTCTTTGAAAAGTGTATGAATCTTTTTTGTTGTTAATTCTCATGTCTTACTTCCCTTATTATTATTATTATTATTTTTGCATCTGCTATTAAAGTGGTTGTTTTTCTTCCATCTGCTCCCTATGGCACTCCATGCACCGACCTCTCCTGGCCTGCTCTGTATCTGATAGCCTGGCCCCTACTGACAGCATC
This sequence comes from Canis aureus, assembly GCF_053574225.1. Taxonomy (NCBI): domain Eukaryota; kingdom Metazoa; phylum Chordata; class Mammalia; order Carnivora; family Canidae; genus Canis; species Canis aureus. The sequence goes on along the minus strand of NC_135614.1, from coordinate 85,483,943 downwards.
TCCCAGGCTACTTGCAATGGGACAAATAATAGAAGGAGATATCAGAAGATAGGAGGGAAAATTTGAGTATTTTTCTCCCGCTTCTTCTCCATGTACTGGCACTGGTTTTTCAGGAGACTCCTCAATGATTTCACCTAACTGACTCTAAAGCTAAGGCATACTCTTTCTTCCTTTTGCTCTTTCAGCCATGAAGGTACTAATAGCACTTCACCATTCTTGATCTCTGAATATCCCAGGATTCCTCTTTGCTCCCTGAAGTCTGATTATGATTATGCTAATAGAACCCTCATTAATATGTCTTCAATTTTATCCTTTGTCTATAAAACTAGTTTTTGATTTTTCCTTTGAATGATTTATCTTATTGTCCCTTAGATCAACTAAATTAAGTCTTTTGCCATTCTTTTCAAGACTACCAATTTTTCAATCCCCAGATAATAATTCAATATTTTTTTGAAACATGGCTTCCTAATTTATTACCAATTGTCTTCTTCCATAATGTAAAGATAAATCACTTGGAGTTCTGTACCTAGCTCACTTATTATCTCTTCCTGTATTCATTTTCTTGGAGAGTGCTTCACAATATGTGGATTTATGCATTATCTCTATGCTGATGACTTTAGGATATAACAAATCACTTCAAAATGTTGTGGCAAAAAAAATGTGTTAATATCTCTCAACTCAGACTTGCTGACTGGACTCAGCTACGTTGTCATTTGAGGTCTTTCATGTAGTTCCAGTTAGCTGTCAATAGGACTGGCTGGTATCACCTGAAGGATTAAGTTTTCCATGCAAATGTCTTTTCCATTTATATATTAGAAATCTGGGATGGTATGGATGGAACATCTGGGGACTCTGCAAATATCCCCTTCCTTCCATGTGGCAACATTACATAAGACATAACAGTCTTAAGTTAGCCAAACTTCTTAGATGGCAATTGGCTTCCTCCACAGCAATTGCTATGAAAAATCTAAGTGGAAACTATAAGACTTTCCATCTAGGCTTGAAAGTCAAGCACCATCACGGTGGCCACATTGTATTGGATACAAATGAATCACAAAACCAGCCCAGATTCAAAAAGGTGAGACTATCCAGGAACATAAATACAAGGAGGTATGGCTCATAAAATAGGCATTATCTACCACAAACTTCAAATGTCCTTGTCTTAGTCATTGTTAAAGAAATAAAAGATCGCCTCAAAAGTCCTTACCCCCAATGTGATGGCATTTGGAAATAGGGAATTTGGGAGGTAAATTAGGTTAGGAAGCTGGAGCCCTCTTGATCAGACTCTAAGCAGAAACAGGAGAGAAAAGTCTCTCTCTGCCATGTGCGCACAGAACGAGAGAGCAGCGACCTAGAAGACAGGAAGAGGGCCTTCATCAAGAACTGATTGGTCAGTACCTCGGTCTTGGACTTCTAGCCTCCAGAAGGGTAAGAAATGCATGTCTGTTGTGTAAGCCTCCTAGTGTGTGGTATTTTGTTATAGTAGTCTAGGCCGAGACACTCATGAACTCTGTATTCACATATCCAGCTATTTACCTACAATGTCTGTCATGAAGATTCTGAGTTCAGTATGCTCCAGTGTGTTCTCCTGATGTTTCCTCCAAAATATTTTCTGCACACAACCTTCCCCATTTCAGCTGACAAGAGCTCCTTTGAACCTCTGGTCATTTAGTCTCAAAATCTTAGAGGCATTCTTCACTCCTCTTCTTCGCTCATAACATCTCAATCAATATTTTAGGAAATCATATTATGTCTACCTTCAAAATCATACTAAGACCCCCACCAGTGTTTACCTCTTTCACTCCATCCTCGTATGAGTGTCAAGTTTTATCACCTCTGGTGTAGATTATTTTACAGTGGTCTGCTAAATAATTCCACCCCTCTCAACCTTGTCCTTTGTTGCTTATCCTTCATACAAGAGGGATCTTGGGAAATCACAAATCAGACCTTATCTCTCCACTGCACAAAGCTCTGAATCCAGAAGTCAAAGTCTTTACAGTACCCCCAAGGCCCTGAGCATTTTAATCTCTCATTTCCTATCTGACATCATCTCTTCTATTCTCTTCCTCTATTTACTTCAGCTCACTGAGTCCCACCGACCTACTTGCTGTTTGTCACATACACCAAGTCTTAGCATCGGCTTTCCTTTCCATCTGGAAAGAAGATATCTGCCAGCAGACCACTCTCGAATCTTTCCATTTTGTGCTCAGGCTTTCTCGAAATATATGAGACCAACTTCTTTAAAATTATCAAGCCTCATAATTCTGATACCCTAGTCTACAGTTTCTGTCATGTGTATTATATTCTAACATACTTTATATTTTCCTTACTATGTTTATTTTCTATATATTTATTTTTCCATATATGTTTATATTCTATATATTATTTTCTATTCCTCTAAAATTCAAAATGCATCACGTGAAGTTTCTTTGATTAAAATCTTCAATGTTTTATTAAAATCACCTTCAACAGTGGCTAGCACATAGTATGCATTAAATACTTGTTCTGGTTTGTGACTGTTTTTTTTTCAAATATCCAGGAGGAACTGTGACACCCAGGGAAAGTTTGTATGGATGTAAGTGCATACATAAGGGTTTGAAATTAAGAGAGTAAAAACAAGTGTATGTGCAAGCATGTGGCTAGATGAGTAGCTTAGAAGAGTAAGAGCAGATATTACCATTTTGTGCACAGGAGGGATATTACACACACACACACACACACACACACACACAAGATTGTGTTTAATTCTAGGGAATAGAAGGGAATTGTATACAAAAGTGAAGACTCTGAATTTTAATGTTTTAGAAAATCTATTTCTTCTTGTTGGCAGGAGGTAGACTATAGGAGAAGGGATAGGTAGAAGAAAGTTCTAACAGCCAATGTTTTCTAGACACTAAGTATTGAGATGCAATTTATGGACATCATACTGGTAATTCCCTTACATTTAAGAATTTAAGGCAATTTGAACATCAAGTTGATAGATTCCCATGGTAACCCCACCCCCATCTATTGGGAAAAACTGGGGTGGTACAAACTTTGCCTCAACTCAATTTAAGTAGACAAGAAATTCTGATTTTTGGCTTATGCAACAAAATCCTACTGACCAAAAGAAAAAAACAACTGTTATTTTGAATTATCAGAGTAAGAGCATAACTCTGGAAATACTTTACTAAAAAACTAAGAAGGCTAATTTTTCAGAAAAAAAAAGTTCAAATCTTACAATTCAGGAAGAGAATTTCATAAACTGAATATGAGAAATAGGAAAATCTGACAAAATCAAATGGCAGTGATAGAGATAAAAGGATAAATACTGAAATACCTATGAAAAAGAAAAAATAGAAATCTAACCTTCAAATTGTGCTTTCCAGAAGACACCAGGATAACTGGGACACAGGTTATTAAAGAATTTGGGTAAAACTTTACAGCCCCTTATCCAAGACTGAAAAATACAGACTCATTGCCTTTGTGGAAAAAATAACACTCATTCACTCTGATAATAATTTGTAAAAGTATTGATTATGAAAAATCCTACAGATATTGAAAGGGAAAAATGTTACAAAATAATGTTTTTAATAAAGTTACCAACAAATATAAGCAAATCATAAATTAAAACATCCTCCATGTTTGCTTCTGAAATGTTGCGATTTCATGTTTCCTAGATGCGAGTTACAGAAGCTGAGAGTAAACAGAACGGTTCTGAGGGAGAGAGCAGCAAAGCTGACCTGAAAAATCAACAACATAAAGATAATTTGGGGATATTAATATGAATCACCATGGCTGAAACACAAACTATGAAGAAAAGAAGGGTGACCTGAGTTGATGGTGCACTAGAGACTGTCTGCCAATGCCATTTCCTTATAGATAGACAATTTCCCAATTGTTAGCTAGATCTTTCGTTTACAACTTTTTCCCCTTGCTTTCATTCCATTTAGCTATAGGTTGGACACTACGTTTGGGGACATGAGATATGAGAGGCATGATGAGCAATTTCAGGTGATATCCTTAAACACAGAGTTGTTGGCCCTAGAATTCCTTTGCTTTGTTTTTCACAATCTGGAGTAGGAACATCTCTTGGGAACTTGCTTGAATTAGACTGATAAGGGAACCTTTCGAGAAACATTTAAACAGAATGATGAATGAGGACCAAGTTCCCTGAAATAAAGGACAGGAAGAGAGCCAAAGTGAAATACGCTTCTAACCTTTTCAACCATTGTTTGTTTATTTGTTTGCTTGGTTTGGTTTGGGGGGGGGCGTCTATTTAATTTAGCATCATAGCCAGTAGCATAACTATTATTTTGACATGTCATTTCAGTTATTACACGCCATAAATATCATTATTGTAAGTGATGTGATTCTAGCAGAACCTGAGCTAAATTTGACAAAAGTACTAAAGAGATAATCAGAAGTAATATTATCAGATTTATACTTTAGAAAGACCTGACTATAGAGTGGGGATCCAATTAGATTGGATTACCAACAAAGGAAGCTGCTTTACTAATACAGGAAAAGCAGTTTTATAACCTAGTAAGTGAAGGGTGTGGATAAGATTACAAAAGGAATAGAGGAAGAATAAAAAGTGTGAGAGCAGCGTTTTGGGGTCAGTGGGAAATCTAAATTGTCCACAAATGCCATGGACATAGAGGTGCGGGATCTATAGGATCTATTTTGAGCATTTGCATGATATCAAATGTTCCTTATAATTGAAACATCAAAGAAAGTAAGATCACATAGCACAATGGCATAAAAACTGAGAACAAAACAGCCAAATTTGAGAAACAAGAAATGTGAATGTTTATCATCCACATAAATCAAAGATCACAAAAAATATTAAAAATGAGTAATTACTACCTAAGAAGGAAGTCACAATAGAAAAAAAAAGTGCGTTAGGAAGGATAATGTAATATATAATGTCAATATGCGTGTTTATGTATTTTTTTAATAGCCAATGCAAATGACCCTTCTAGAGGGTTTCCTTGAAGTGAGTGCAACAGAGATTGCTGATGTCTGTAGGAGGATGGTCTCAGTGGAGAGGTAAGGTTGACTGTCAAATCACTGCAACGGGAAGACAAACTACTTGAGATTCCTGAACAAACAAAATGATGGTGCTTAGCTTCTAGCTTAACTTTCAAAATCCAGAAAAGAAATAAGAACAGAGGGTTGTGAACAAAAATAAAATTATGTAATTCATTGATAACACAGCAATGAAATAGATCAGGCTAAAATAACTTCCTCAATCAAGGGTCCTTATGTCTTCTCAGGAAATTAATATTCTGGAAGCCAAGAACTACCATATCACTCTTGCCCCAAATCTTCAAGTAATTTCCCATGGACTTTAGAGCAAAATGGAGACTCTACAGATTGGCCATCACAGCTCTCTGGTAGATCTTTCATCCATATAATTTTTTAATTATATTTCTAAACATTTCCACTTTCCTGTCTTAGGATTTTATTAGCCAAATTAAAACATGTAACTTCTAGTTTTTCTTTTGGAATTTTCTGTGATGTCTTCATAGTTTTACCTTTTTTGAAATATCCTACAGTTAGAACCATATAATGTACAACCTTTTCATATTGGTTTCTTTCACTTAGTAATATACACTTAAGATTCCTCTATGTCTTTCCATGTTTTGCTAACTCATTTATTTTTAGTGCTGAAGAAAATACTTAACATGATAGATATGTTAATGATGTTCCATTCAACTACAGCAGGAAAGCCCCATAAAACTATGATTAATCTTCCCAAATTTATTATAATTGCATATATTTGGCTCATTTCTAAATAATTAGAAAGTCAGGTATATCAATATTTTAATATTTAAATATTTATAAATATTGAAGTGCTCCTCTATTCTTACTTTCTAATTAGCTTAAATTAAAGGGGAAATGTTGGGAATATTGTTAGGAAGATAGTTGAACTAAGAAAAGTGTGTATTTTAGCTATGATTTTTTTTCTAATAGCTTAAAATAAAACTTAAAAGTGGCACAGAAACAGTAAGAAAGCATTTTTTAAGAAATATCACTATTAAATGACATCTCAAATGGCCTATATTAGGTAATACAATGGGATATAGTTTTGCTTTTTATTTTATTAAGGAGGTTCAGAAAATCATAAGTTAATAGAAATCATAAGGCATTGTTGACTTTAATACTATTATTTCATACTATGATCCAAATTTTATCATTTGGGCAGTCATTAGAAGAATGGTGTACTTAAAAAAAAAATCCAAGTATTACACTGTGTCAACATTGAGCACAAAAATTTAAAAAAAATGATTTTAACTATTTCTATTCTTTTTGTGGTCAATTTCCATATATATGTATATAGGGAAAATTTTCAAAGGAATGCAATCACTCTTTTACAGAAATATATAAACTTCTATTTGCATATATACATAAATATATATATTATCTATCTATCTATCTATGTATATTTTCACTGAACAGGTGAAGCTGCCAATCTTCCAACATACCACTCACAAGTCAACAATGCAGTCTCAGTAATCAGCATAATGGAATGGCAAAGACTATTCCTTTTCTTCAGTTTTCTGTGCCATTCTAGAAACACAAATTAACTTCTAAATATATTTAAGTGGAATACTATAACACTGAATCAGAAAACCAATGAAATAACTAAATTAGAATATTAGGTGCATGGGTGGCTCAGCAGTTTAACGCCTGCCTTCTGCTCAGGTTGTGATCCGAGGGTCCCGGGATCAAGTCCCACATCGGGCTCCCTGCATGGAGCCTGCTTCTTCTGCCTGTGTCTCTGCCTCTCTCTTTGTGTCTCTCATGAATAAATAAATACAATCTTTAAAATAAATAAATAAATAAATAAATAAATAAATACGAATATTAAAGAAGCATTTGACACAAAAACTGATATACAAATAGAAATATGTATTTGTATCATTAAAGTGCAGCTTGTGTTTCCTGGAATTTGAAATTGGATTTTTTTCTTAAGTGGGCAGCATATATCATATTCCCAAATAATAAAACTATTATGTGATTCCAACATATCTAGAAGGGTAATTATTAAAAATGCAAAGAAACTTTTACAGTTTATCAATGATATTTGAATAGAATGGTGATGATGACAATACCAATCCTACTCTAGTAGAGTCTCTATTTGTAGCTATTAACTAGAATGCTAGGATTCATAGTGTTCCAGGGCCATTCATTATGGGGTAAGGTGTGTTCACATTGAATGAATTTTAATCATAGCTTAAAAGTCTACAATTTGGGACGCCTGTGTGGCTCCACCTTGAGCATCTGCCTTTGGCTCAGGTAGTGATCCCAGGGTCCTGGGATCAGGTTCCTCATCGAGCTCCCTGCATGGAGCCTGCTTCTCCCTCTGCCTATGTATCTGCCTCTCTCTCTCTCTGCCTCTCATGAGTAAATAAAATCTTTGAAAAAAAAGTGTACAATTCCTTAATGGTGTCCTGCCATTTTACAAATCTCAGTTTAGAGGGCTGCAAACAAAAAATTGTTAGAAAACTGCTCTGGGACACACTATGTCGGACAATGTTCACAATCTCTTTTGATGAAGAATTTTACATTCCTGATAAAATGCTTAGGCAACTTTCTGATAAATTTAATGGGATGACTGGGTGGCACAGCCCATGAAATGTCCAACTCTTGGTTTTGGCTCAGGGTCATGAGATCAAGACGTGTGTCAGGCTCTACCCTCCACATGACATCTACTTAGGACTTTTTCTCCTTCTTGACACCCACCCTCAACTGCACAGGAGTTTATCTCTCTCTTTCTCTCAAATAAATAAATAAATAAATAGGCACCCCCCCAAAAAATTTAATGGGATGAAACAGATTGGGGAGAATTTATTGCCATAGTAAACCCAAGTAATGTCAACCATCTGTGTTTTCTTTGTTTCTAATCTAAGTCATTATCTAAAGGTTTTTTGTAGATATTCTTATGAAGAATGGATCTTATAATTGGCCTCTAGAGTTCTCTTTTGCAATGTGTTTGAAATAAAGCATTTTTTTCTTTTAAAGATTATTCATTTATTTATTCATGAGAGACACAGAAAGAAACACACACACACAGAGCGACAGAGACATAGACACAGGCAGAGGGAGAAGCAGACCCCATGCAGGGAGCCCAACGTGGGACTCAATCCCGGGTCTCCAGGATCAGGCCCTGGGTTGAAGGCGGCACTAAACTGCTGAGCCACCTGGGCTGCCCTAGAAATAAAGCTTTAACATTCTTTGTAACTATCCAAAATTTGCTTATTTTAAATAAGAGCAGTCGTCACTAAAATTTCAATGAACTATGACTAAAACTGGAACATATAGCAATCAGGAAAGAAATATTTGGAAATTTAAAAATGAATAATTACATTTTCCATTGAGACGATTATGTTACATTTTCTTCCCTAGTCAGTTGTGCAGCTTCTCCCAAATACTTTGAGAGCATTATATAGTAAAAGCTTAACTCATATTTAAAGAATATATTTAAAATGTTTTGGGTGATATGGTACTATATCCTCTCTGATACTATAGTTTTATTGTTTACTGTTGAAGTATTCATGTGTCAGTTTTCTTTGAAATATATATATATATATTATATTTATTTTATATGTATTTTTAAATATATATTATATATATATTTCTTTTAAATATATATATTTATATATTTAAATCCTGACTATATAGTTTTACTCCCAGAACAGAGAAAGGATTCTTAAACAGTATGTATAATAAATTGGGGAAAGTTGCATCCTCAGTAGAGGAAACATCACTATAGTTACAGACAGTAAGAGTGGATGTTGGTTGGGTTTTCAATTTTTACTGTCATTCTGGGAGGAAGACCTTGACTACATTTCCTTGATCTTCTAGACACTTCTTACATGTGTTTATTGCCTAAAGGGTTGCATTTTTTCACAAATAGCAAGTGACTTCAAATATAATCACTTATTATTTAAACATAAAAGAAACCCAAACACTCTCTCAGTTTCTAATGGGTGTTTTTCATACCTTATGCATCAGAAATTACATCTTAGGAAAACACTTTCATGGCTGCATTTTTCCAAAATGTCTTCCTAATTTCTCCAAAGCTTTTAACTATCTTCTCTTCATAACTTAAAAGAAAACTTGCATAAAATGCCTAAAGACAACAACTATATATAGACTCACATTTGAGTGAAGGAAAATGGAGCCATCAATTTGAGACTTGACAATATCTTCTCTTAAACTCTTTGCTATCCAACAAAACCAGATTTTGTTATTCCAGATTTATTTACATAATTGGTTGAAAGGATGAAATAACCTGTTTTTCATCATAATCTGAGAATAACTGGAAAAAAGTATAGAGCGTAACTCAGATCCTCCTTTTCTCCCAAGATGTATGACACATGCTCTTGATGGAGAATAAATTAAAAGAAAACCTTCCACATGTGTTTTCCTAAACTTTTCATTTGTTTGGTTTTCTCATTAACTGTCTTTTCAGTCAGGCTCCTCCATCCACAGGGGAACTGTAGGCATCTATTATAATAAAAAATCCAAAATGAGAATGAACTACTTACATTTTTAAAGGTTCCTAGCCAAATTTTTCTGTATGCTATTGTTTTATAGAAGTGGAAGGATTTTTTTAGAAGGATACTTTTTTTTTTCTTTATTCTAACTGCAATATTTGTAAAAAAAAAAAAAAGTTAAGAATCTCCCCCTTTTGTATAAAAAAAAAGGATTATGCTGTGTACAAACAAGGGATGGATAGACAACTGCACAATACTTATTACATCTTGTTTTTCTTGAACTTTAACTTCCTTTATCAGGGCTGAGTTTTAAGGGAACCCAAGGAAAACAAAATTATAAATTTATTACATAAGATGACATTCACTAATACAGAAAAGCATTTTGTCAGTTTTATTTCCCAAAACAGTGTGTTTATATGACATTAAAAAGCTTAAAAATGAAATGAACTTGTTTTTAAAATTGAATACATGTTTTTCTTGGGATTTAGTATGACATATTGAATAAGAGAGAATTATATTCATTGTGGATCCTCTTTAAAAATCCATATATTTGTTGCCATCTTTAAGTTTATGATAGAAAAAAAAGTTAAAGACCTTTTCACAGCTTTCATAAAAATTGCCTTATAAAATTGTGGCCATAGGAGATATAAATGCCATGAAGAAAGTCAATCAGATCGTACATTTTATAAATAGAACAAACAGCATCATACATTTATGGAATGTTACAAATCATCCAAATTTTAGAGTTCAATGACAAGAATCATTTTACTTTTTCAACTCAATATTACTCAATAATGTAGTTATGTTATATTTTAAAACTATGATCCTACTTGTACACTTGTCAGCTTTATTCAATATTTTCAAGAACAGAGTTAGTGCTTCTATCTGCAGAAGACAATCATGGTCAAAAACATTTTCATGGATGTGACATGAAAGTCATACCATTCCAACCATTAAAATTATCTGTCCTAATTATCTTCTATATATTTTCTATTTATTTTTTTAAAGTGGGTTGAAATTTTAAAAAAGAGTCATGAATGTTCTGTAGTTTTTAATGACATGGCTGCATTAAAACATATCTACCTTGTGTTGCTATGATTACACATTTTTTTTTCCTCTCCTAGTAAATTTTTTTTTTTTAATATTTTTTTAATTTTTATTTATTTATGATAGTCACAGAGAGAGAGAGAGAGGCAGAGACACAGGCAGAGGGAGAAGCAGGCTCCATGCACCGGGAGCCCGACGTGGGATTCGATCCCGGGTCTCCAGGATCGCGCCCTGGGCCAAAGGCAGGCGCCAAACCGCTGCGCCACCCAGGGATCCCTTTCCTCTCCTAGTAAATAATAAAATTCAGGCTAATTCTGGGATGACCAAGAGATCATGGCTCTTGGCTGTGGAAATTTCCAGTTCATGATGAGCAATAGAGAGAATATAATAAGAGAGAGAAAGTTGTCTTGGATGGTAGATGAGAGAAGGGGTTATGGCAGCATTAGATCTGAAAAACACTAAGTCAAGGTGCTTTGGGTTTGAATTCTAGATGAAAACGTCCCTCAAAACCTGTTTACATTTTCCTTTGGAAGCCATAAAGAAAATGGACAATAATCTGTGGCATGTTTGCTGAAATTGGTCTAATGCCACCAAAAGGATATGCATCATTATCTTCAGTGAAAAGTTTGATATTTCCTATTACTTGATTTAAAATAAAAATATTCATGCTAATAGATAGTCTATGATTATCAGCTTTCACTATTTGTTCTAATTATTTCAATGTTCTAAGTATTTTTCTCATTCTAATTTCATCAGCTTTGGGTATTAAATACTGTTCCACATAATACATTATTGTTGTTAGGAATAGGAGTACAATAAACTTGAATTTAATTGAACTTTAGCCAAAAAGGACATCATGGAAAAAGAACCCTCAACCCTTGTGTGATAGAATTTTGTAAGTATTGTGTTGTAGTAGAATCACTTGGAATGTTTTTGGGTCCATTAAAATTATCTCCTTTGTCTTTACAACTTACAAAGGCCACATATAATGGTCATTGATTTTTTTATATTCTTAAGGCAGCTCCAATATCAATTAGTTGTAGAACATTGAAAAACCTGCATTAACTTTCAAAATGTATTTCTCCATATATTAAATGGAAATAATTTTGATATCTATCCCATAGTATCATTTTCAAATATGTTGAATCAGGTTTATCTTCAATGAGGTATTTGTCAAAATGTAAAAAAAAAAAAAAAAAAAAAAGCGCTATTATATTTTGATCATATTAGCAGTGTCTTTTTTTTCCCACCATATGTATTTAAGACTGTTGGAGTTACTAAATCCTAAGGGTGATAAAACAAAGTATCACTCTGCTTTATTTTCACTTGCTGATGCTCAACCTTACTACTCTCATCAAAAAACAACTTTCATGCTTTGGAGCCAAAATGTAATGCAAAGACGCAGTTTGGGATAAAGAGGAACAATAGCTTTATTGCGTTGACAGGGAAAGGAGGCTGCAGTAAGCTAAAGCCTTCAAAAACTGTTGGGATCCCTGGGTGGCGCAGCGGTTTGGCGCCTGCCTTTGGCCCAGGGCGCGATCCTGGAGACCCGGGATCGAATCCCACATCGGGCTCCCGGTGCATGGAGCCTGCTTCTCCCTCTGCCTGTGTCTCTGTGCCTCTCTCTCTCTCTGTGACTATCATAAATAAAAAAAAAAAAAAAAAAAAAAAAAAAACTGTAAGCCCTCCAAGAGGAAGGGGTTGGAGTGTTTTATAGGGAAATAAAGGATCTGGCTGGTATTGGCAGGAATTGTGCATGTGCAACTAGTCTCCTCTGTCATGTCTTCAGGGAGGTACCAGGTTCCTAATAGGCTGTGAAGGGAGGATGGGAGGTTTGTGGGAAAGAACAAAAAGGTTACTTTAAGATCAAGCCTTAGGGGTGCCTGGGTGGCTCAGTGGGTTAAGCATCTGCCTTCAGCTCAGATCCTGATCCCAGGGTCCTGGGACTGAGCCTCCTGTAGGGCTCCCTGCTCAGAAGGGAGCCTGCTTCTCCCTCCCCCTCTGCACCCCCCTCGTCCCCTTACCTGTGCTCTCTCTTAAATAAATAAATCTTAATAAAAATAAAATAAAATCAAGCTTCAATTAAGCATTATTGCAACCATCTTGATTCTTGTTCAACTTTTGCTTGTAAGTGGTTTCACTACTCATAGCATCCTCACCATTTCCTTTATTTTTAACAACCAAAAGAAGTGTTCTACATGGTTTTGGGTCTAGAAGTACATATATAGACCTACATACACACACATACAAAGTGCATTTATATTAATATTGTTTCTTCATTTCTTATTTACTAGTAAGAAAAATTAATTCTCAGTTCCAGTAATGGTAGACTAGAAATTGATTATATGGCTAGAGGGTATTTCTACTCCCACATGCTTTATCACTATACCAACAGGGATCCAGTATAGCAACAGTGGATTTTGGGGAAAAATAGCAAGTCATGGAATCTAAGAAGTTTTTAGATACCCAATCTAAGAAGTTTTAGACTCCCAAAGAAATAAGGGAGTCAGAATCTATGATACTAGAGGAAGTTGACACCACTGGCATCTACACGGTTGGTCAAACACAGACCAACTCTAGCTAGATTAGCATAAAACCTCCCACTAAAGCCCTATTCACTATAGTTCCAATTACCCAAAGCATAATATTTAGCTTTCAACTATAAACTAAAACAAAATTACCTGCCTTTAAAGAAAAAAAAAAAAAAACATGCAACAGAACTAGATCTAGATATGAAAGAGAGTTTGGGATTATCAGACAGGAATTTAAATCTCTATGAATAATATGCTAAGAACTCTAATAGAAGAGAAACAAGACAATAAAGGTCAAGAAACGCTGTTAGACATGAAGCATACTTTTGATGGTTTCATCAGTAGATCAGTCATAGCCAACGAAAGAGTTAGTTAACTAGAAGGTATGTAAATAGATATCAAGGTATCAATAGAAACTTCCCATACTGAAGCAAAAAAAAAAAAAAAAAAAGAACTTTGAGACAAAATAGACAATCTGATATTAAGTTTTAATATTCACCTCCCCCTTTTTAGTAATTGGTAGATGCAGGCAGAAAAGCACTACAGATGTAGTTAACCAAATTATTCTAGTTGACATTTACAGAATTCTCCATTCAACGACAGAATGCACAGTTTTCCTAAACCAAAATGAAATGTCATCAAGACAGACCACTTTCTGGGCAAAAAAAAAAAAAAAAAAAAAAAACACCTAACAAACTTTAAAAAGTACAGATCATATTGATGTTTTTTAAAGATCTTATTTATTTATCCATGAGACACACAGAGAGAAAAAGGCGGAGACACAGGCAGAGGGAGTAGCAGGCTCCATGCAGGGAGACCAATGTGGGACTCGATCCCACGTCCTGGGCCGAAGGCAGGCGCTCAACCACTGAGCCACCCAGGGATTCCATCATATTGATTTTTAATGGATCCTAATGGGACCCAAAGAGAAATCAATAAGGATTTTAATTGAAATCAAAATCTTGGGTATTGAAAAATGCCCATCTATTCAGAGATTAAATAATATATTGCAAAATATCATCTGTGCCAAAGATGAAATCTAAAGATAAATTAAAAACGTTTTTAACTAAATGAAACTGAAAATGCAATTATCTAAATTGTTGGGACAGAGTGAAAGCAGTACTTAGAGGGAAATTATTAGGTATTAAGTACACAGTTAAAAAAAAAAAAAAGATCTAAAGTCCATAATCTAAACTTTCACATTAGGACATAGATGATAAACTTTAAGCCTTAAGTAATAGAAAAACAGCAATAGGGGATCCCTGGGGGACTCAGTGGTTTAGCACCTGTCTTTGGCCCAGGGCCTGATCCTGGAGACCCATGATCGAGTCCCACATCGGGCTCCCTGCATGGAGCCTGCTTCTCCCTCTGCCTGTGTCTCTGCCTCTCTCTCTGTGTCTCTCATGAATAAATAAATAAAATCTTAAAAAAAAAAAAGGAAAAAGCAATAATAAACATAGTAGTAGGACCAAATGAAACAATAGAGAAAAAAAAATCAATGGAACTAGAAGATGGTTCTTCAATAAGATCAATACAATTGATAAACCTCTAAGCAAATTTAAAAAAATACATAAAATACTAACATGAAAACTGAAAGGAATCCTCATACAAATGTCGTGAATCAGTCTCACGAATATTAAAAGGATAATAAAGAGATGTTTGGACGTACAACAATGATGATGAGAAAAGAATGGAACAATCCCTTAGATACAAACCACCACAATTCAGAGGAGGAGAAAGATAATCTGAAGGGCCTGTATCTTTTGGAAAAAACAAATAAACAAACAAACCCATGAATAATTAATAAATTTATTCAGAAGGAAATCAGTCCTGGTTGGTTTCATAGGTGAATTCCACCAAGTAATTGAAGCATAATTGATACCAATTCTCACATAATAGAAAATACAAAAAAGCAGGAGCACTTCCTGAATTATCTGTTTCACTCTAATATCACAGATAAAGATATTACAAGAAAGGAGTATTACAGGCCAATATCTCTCACGAAAATAAATGTAAAAATTTTCAAAAAACATGAACAAATCAAATTCAACAATGTTTAAAAACTAACACAATCAAGTTACATTTATTCTAGATGTACAACACCAGTTTGATTTTTGAAAATTAAACAGTGTATTCACAATATCAATAAGCAAAAAAAAAAAACATGTAAAGTGATAGAAAACAAATAGGCTTGAACAAAATCCAACACCTGTTTATTGTGATAAATGTCAGAAAACTAGGAATAGAGTGGAATTATCTCAAGTTGGAAAATAACAGGCAGTAAAATCCTATAGTAATATCATACTCTTTCACCATTCCTATTTAACATCATTGAAATTGTCCTGTCCCATAGGAAGGACAATACTACAAGAAAAGCAAATGGAAGGTATATAAATTTTGAAGGAAGAAATGAAATTGTCTTCGTTCACAGATGACATGATTATCTATGTAGAAAATTCCAAATCGTAAACACACATATTTTCTGGAATACACAAGTTATAGGATACAAGGTGAATATAATTAGGATGAACAATTAGAATTTGAAATTAAATTAAAAAAAAACATTACTCTTTGTCACAGTGACAAAAAGCTGAAATACTTTGGTATAAATTTGAATATAGGATTTCCAAATATGTATAGATTCTATGCAGAATACTACAAAATTATGAATAAAACCATAGATGTTAAAGAGATTCTGTGTCTGTAGATTGTAACATCTTAATAGCATTGGGCCTTACAATCTTACATAGAATGTTACATTAAAAATTATTTTAAAAATTATTAAAGAGAGAAAAAAAAGAAAAAAAATATTGACAAAGTTTCCAATATGATCTAGAGATTCAGTATGATCCAAGCTCAACTCCTATAAGCTATTTTTTTTTAGGGATCAAAAAGAACTGACTTGAAAAAAAAAATATATATATAAAATAAAGCACCTAGAATGGTTGACACAAAACTGAAGAAGAGGAAAAGAATTTCAAGATTCACACCGCTCAATTTTAAGAATTATTGCAAAGCTACAATATTCAAGGCAGCATGCTATTTGAGAAAGAATAAACATATACATCAAGAGACATAATAAAGAGTCCGGATTAGAGACACACAAATATTGTCAACTGATGTTTGACCAAAAAAAAAAGCAAAGACAATTCAATTAAGAATATTTTTCTCAACTAAAAATTAAAGCAAGAAGATACCACTAACCACCTATTAGAGTCACTAAAACAAACAGAATAACACAAACATTAAGAGGATATTATCAAACATGAGTGAGGATGTGATGTCATTGGAATTCTCATTTATTGCTTGTGGAGATGCCCAGTGGCACAGCCACTTCCGAAGACTGTTAGGCAGTTCCTTATAAACTGAACATAGCATAGCATGCAACCCAACAATCACGGTTCTAGGTATCCACTCAACTGTTTTGGAAACTTGTGTCCACACAAAAACCGGCATGTAAATATTTATAACAGCTTTCTTCAAAACTGGCACAAACTGGTAGCAACCAGAATATCATGCAATAGGTAAAGAGACAAACTGTGGTGCATCCAAACAATGGAATGTTATTTAGTGACAAAGAAATGATTTATGAAGCCATCTTAAATGCATATTGCTAGGTGAATTAAGTCCGTCCCCGAAGGCCGGATACTGCATAATTCCAACCATAGGACGTTCTGAAAAAGGCAAAATTATAAAAGACCACTACCAAATCTAGTGGCTGTCAGGGTTTTGGCAAATGAGAGGGACAATTAGTAGCCAAAGAACAGAGAATTTTTAAGGCAATGAAACTATCTGTATGATTCTATACTTGTCCATATATGATACTATATGGTCAACACCAAGTTTCCAAGTTTGATATTACAAAGAGCGAACCTTAATACCATCAGGCGAGATCACTTCTAAAGCCCAGAGATTCCCAGTGTGTCTTGCAGACTATGATAAAAGAATATTTATTACAAGTACCAGAGACAACTTTATTGAAGGGTGTGGATTGAAACGTTATGTAAAGAATTTCAATTATCTTTGAATCTGAAGTTTAGATGTACTACAACGTCAATCACATTACTAAGGGGAGTTTTTTGAAAGTAGAACTTGAAACCCTTATTCAAAATAAATATGGAAATTTAAATTGACAAGACTAATGGAGACACACTTGAAGATTAAAGTGAAAGATTTTGCTGAAATTTCAAAAAGTGATCTGAAGTCATAGCAATATAAATTATTTTGACCTTAATTAAAACAAAAATAGCATATCAAATATGATGAGTGCAACCTAAATGGTAGAGTGAAATTTGTAGCACTGCATGGTCATACTTTATACAGAGAAGGGATTCAATAAATCAACTCCGTTTTCACCTTAAGAAACAAAGAAAGAATTAAGTCCCAAATAAGTAAAATAAAGGAAATATCAGAGCATAAATCAATGAAAGAGAAAACCAATAAAGAAAATCAATGAAACAAAAAATGACTTTTTAAAGTAAATCAATAAAACTGATAAATCTCTAGCCACATTAATCAGGAAAAAAAAAAAAAAGAAACTTACCAGTATCAGGAATTACAGGTTACTTTCCTACTAATTCTACAGATATTTTTAAAAAGTTTAGTAAGGAAATGGGAACAATTTACATCACTAAATTCAATAACTTGTATAAAATAGGTAACCTACTTGAGAGATAAAAAAAAAGACACAAATACAGAACACCCTCAGTGACAAATAACCTTATAGCACCATATTTGCTTTTTTTTTCTAATTGTAGTTAACATACAATTTTATATTAGTTTCAGTTGTACAGCATAGGAATTAGACAATTTTATGTATTGAATGATGTTCATAATGATAAATAAATCAGCAATGAAAAGTGCAGCATAGGGAATACGGTCAATAATATTGTAATAATATTATATGGTGACATATCTGCTTCAAAAAAATAAAACCCTGATGATCTTTCCCAAAAGAGATAAATTGTCTTGTCAGAATAAATCTACTAATTCGTTACCAGTTTGAAGACAATTTTAACACATGGGATTCTATGTGATTATAATAAGTCAATGATCATCCAACTTAGAGCAGTAGTAATGAGATTAATTTAAAAAAAAATAGGACTCCTAGAATATGCCCACATTTCTATTTCAGTAATGAAGAGCATGCCAGATTTTTTTGTCAAACTCTTTGGAGGATAATTCAACTCTAATCAAGAGGATCAAAAATAGGTAAGAGTGCCAGAAGTGTGAAGAGTTCTGACGCTAAAAATAGACTTGCTAGAAACAAGCGTCTTTCCCAGGAAGGATGTGGAGTTGGAAATATGAATTAAATGAGCAGAGATTTACCTTTGACTATTTATTTTCAGTATGTGAGGCTCTGAGCCACAAGGATGAATGAAAGCTCATGCTGAACGTGGGAAAGGCATAGGAAGACAAAGACTGGGTACTCATTATTCTTTCCAAGCTACAGATAAATTCCAATGTCTCCCCTTTAGAAAGGAACACAGTTACACATCGTTGAACCACGTAAGATCTGTGAAAGGCTCATCCAAATCTGACCAAGCTCGGGAAAAATACCCACCCCCTTGTAAACAGGGTAAAAGTTGAGTGCAGGAAACCCCCATGATATTAAAGGAATAGAACAGCATTAGAAGGTAATGACCCAACTTAGGCCTGAAGAGTATAGAGTTGAAAAAAAAAATTGAAAGAAGAGTTAGCGAGTCAAAAGATGAGCAAGAAAGAAAATTGAAAGTTTTAAATTTGTTCAAATTTGAACAAATTTGTAAAAAGCTACCAATTTTAATCTGTCAAAGATAAAACCAAATATATATATGATTATATATATATATATATTTATATATATAATCTTCATCTAATCTACACTCGAAAATGTGTAAAAGGAGTGGAAATTATTTTAAATAAAAGGAATCTGGTTCAGATGTGACCCTCGATTTAATTGCATTGGGATGTCTTCAAGGCAGAGATAAAGGAGTAAAAGAAAAAAAAGAGTTCAATCAAACATTTGATGGAATTCAGAATAGAAAAAAAAGAAAGAAAGAAAAGGGAGGACAACTGGGAAATACATTATGCGCTTCCACAAGTTTTGAGTGTATTTATTAAAATTGATGTTTGCCTTTATTGGGTTTTATTACTTTTTTTTTTCCTTTTTTTAATGAAGCAAATTGGTGAAAGAAAGGCTAGGGAGAGTGTGTAGTTTTCCAAAGTACAAGGAGGAACTCAGCTAATTTTTATGCAAAACATATAAGGAATAACATTTTCCTTAAGTTACCTTTGGTACTGATAGCAAATGAAACATGTGGGCAACAGAAAATTCAGATAATGATATTAAATATTTAGCATATTCTGATGAGTTGACTTTGGTGTTTTAGATTCAGTTGTATGATACATGAGACTTGTATTACACATTTAACATTTTTAAAGAAAATACTGAAATGTATAATTATTGAAATTGCCATCTGTTATTCATATTTTACAAAATTTTATTCTACAAAGTTACTTTTTCTCATGTGGCTTACTACATAGGGATGAATTAAGAAATTTTTATCATATTGCACACATTTATACAAATACATGATTGTTCTTAAAAGGTTCATGCAATGAAGATAGACATGTTGCATTAAAAATTAATGCAATGATATCTTAACATATAACTGTTTATCCTACAGAATACAAATTCTGAAATTCAACTTTTTAAAATCATCATACATGAGTAATAAGAGTGAGAAATGCAGAGAGAGGAAGAGAAATAAAGAATATAAACATAAGAGTCACGTAGCTGCTCATATATTGGAGTTCCATGTAATTTAAAATGCATTTAAATGAAGAATGGCCTTCCAGACATCCTATTTATTCATAGTCGTGGGTCTTGAAACCTATCCTTTTGCAAGCCTCAGAATGAGCTGCAAATGTAGCATCCCAGGAAAAGGATCCTTCTACTGCCTCAGGATTCCACTGAAGACTGACATCAAACATAATTGGGTCCTTTCATCTCTAACTTAAGAAAGTGGTCAAATTTTCTCATATGTGCCTTGAGAGAAGTTGACCTGTCTTTATATATCTTTAATAGAAGAGTTACTTTGTACAAAATACTACCAGCCAACTTTATAACTAAGCACCTAAAGATTATGAAAGTTGTAATTAAGTGAATGCTACATACGATCAATTTTTGCTGTTGGAATTTCTTGTTTTTCAAACAAATTTTTATTTTATAATGATTTTCATCCCTAAAACAATGTATACAGCTTAATTTTTGGCAATAAAAATTCTATCTTTAATCCTATTCAGGATGAGTCTGAGACATGTCTATTAAGAAAAATTTCGAATTTAAAAACGAAGATGTCAAAAATTTTCTTTTATTTATTTCCCTACCAAGAGTAAGTGCTATATATATATATATATATATATATATATATATACTTTTAATAATGTTTAGTTGTAAAATGCTGTATTTTCCAAAAGTATTATGATGAATATAAACTTTGTCAAAATTAATTATCTAAACCACAGGGAATGTATAAAACAAAGTGGTATTTTACTAAACAGCAATTTATAATATATAAATATGTATGACTTTTAAACCTCATTTAAAATATGTCTACGAGGCTTCCAGTTTCTGTTAAGAAACAAATGGAGATTAGCCTTGAAAATCCCCTGAGTATCCCAAACCAGTTTAGGCATACACAGAAAACTTAATTTAGCTTATTTTGCAAGACTAACTTGACCTGGGTCATTTCTTACTTATGCCTCTAGAAACCATAAGCAAAACTTAGACTGTTTTCCAAAATTGATATGAGGTGACCATTGACCAATTCCCTGTCATTTAATAAAATTCTAATATTATAATCAATCACTGTGAAAATTAGTCTCTCCATCATATAAATTTCTTTATAGAAATCGGTCTCTGAGCCTCATTCTATTTTTTTGTTTGCTTGTTAGTTTGAGTGCTGCTGGTTCATGAACCTTATTTGGTGTGTGCAAAACATACCTTTACTAATTCACTATTAAATGTCGGTGATTTGTTGGTATCACATCTGCTATTTCTGAACTTTTAACATTTTCCATTTCACATATAAGGACTCTGGAAGTCTTCAGTCCATCATAACAACAAAAAAGCTGACCAGGTGCAAAAGTCAACAACTCTTCTTGAATCCAAAATAGAGTGAAAGACACAGGACACACTTCTGCCCATGAGATTGGAGACAAAGACGGCAAATACAAGGAATGTCAATGTACCAGAGCAGAAATCACAACGGGAAACCAGAAACCACCTCAGGAACCAGTGAGGGACGTGAAAATCTGAACCGGAATCCACAAATGGCAGGATGCTCAGGTGTGGACAGGTCTGAGAGTTCAAACCTTCCAGTGGGGAGGAGGGCCCAGGGGCAGCATCCATAGGGTCCCCAGAGTATTATGAGATTTACCTCCAGGAGCACAACCAGGTTTCACAGTAATTGGAGAAAAATCCCTGCAGACTTTGGCGGGGGAAGGGGACAAATCAACCATTTTGAAATCAGTTCTATTCTTCTCAATAAGCCTTACCCTCGGGTGAAATTAAATAACCAGGGCCTCACCTGCTGAGGTATTATCAGAGCTTACCCCACCTGGGGAAAGAAAGCATGTATTTCAGCCTTCTCTAGCCATCCTCTCCCATTTAAGCAGAGAGAAAATAAAGGGAGACACTTGTGCAGTTCACCGTCCAGAGGACTAGGCTCATGAAATGCCTGAGACTTACAGGTTAGAGAACGAGAGTCCTTTCTTGCTCCCCACACCTCATAGCGTATTACTCAAGACCTATGTCAGACAATGTCTTTACCCCATGTGTCGTGTCTTCCCATCAAGAAAAAATTACAAAGTATACCAAAAGGCAAAAGATGTGATTCGATGAGATAGAGGAAGCATCACAATCAGACACGGTGGCCCGAATAATTGTAATTCCTGGTCCAGAAATTTAAAACAGCAGAGGGTTCTAACGGAACAAGTAGGCCGCATGCAAGACAGAAGGGCAATGGAAGCGGAGAGATGGTAATTTAAAAGAACAAAAGGAAATGCTAGAAATCAAAAGCACTATAACAGACATAAAGAATGTCTTTTATGGTCTTATTGGTAATCTGGACACAGTCGACCTGAAAAACTCTGCACTAGACAAGGTAGCAGTAGAATCCTCAACAAGTGAAAAACAGAGAACAAGCTGAAGAAGAGAAAACAGAATATCCAAGGGCTATGAGAAAACTGGAGCATGTGTAATGGGAACACCCATAGGAGAAGAGAGGAAGAAGCAAAACAAATACAAAAAATAATAAAGACTGAGAATTTCCCCCAAATTAATGTCAGGCATCAAACCACAGATACAGTGGGCTCAGAGAACACCAAGCATAATAAAGGCAACACACACACACACACACACACCACAGCATATCATCTTCAAAATAAAGAAGAAGCTAGAGGGGAAAATAAAACAAAACAAACAAAACATGTTACCTGTAGAGAAACAAAGGTAAGAATTACATCTGAATCTCCTCAGAAACAACACAAGCCAAAATAGAGGGGGGTAAAATATTTAAATGCTCAAAGAACATAACCACCAACCTAGAAACCTGTGCCCAGCGAAAACATGCTTCAGAAATGAGGGTGAAGTAAGGATACTTTGAGACAAATAAAAATTGAGGGATTTGTTGTCAGTAGATCTGCCTTGCAAAAATTGTTAAAAGAAGTTTTTTTGTAGAGAGAGGGAAAATATCATGGGCAAGAAACCAGTTATATGGAGTGTCAAGGAAGGAATAAGTAAAAGTCAAATAAAAATTTTATTTTCACCCTAAGTGACCTAACAGGTAACAATTTGTTCAAAATTATACCAACAGTACGTCAATTATGTATATTTATCTATATATCATATGCATACGATGCTTATGTCTGCTTAGATATAAGTTAAGGGAATGGAGCCCTAACTAATATAAAGGAGAGGAGGGAAGAATTCAGATTATTTTTTTAATACAAGATACACTATCTGTGATGTGGTATAAAATTATTTGGAAGATGACTTGGATTAGCTGTAAATGTATATTGCAAACTCTAAGATAACTACTACAAAAAAAAAGTGAAGAAAAAAGTATCCTATATGCTAAAAAAGGAGAGAAAATGTAATTTTAGAAAATATTAAGTAAACACCAGAAAGGCAGAGAAACAACAGAAGACGAAAACAGAAACAAAGGACAACAGATAGAAAACAGCGAGCAATCTGGAAGACCCGAATCCAGCTGTATCAACAACCACCGTGAATGTCAATAGGCTAAATGCACATTTTTTTTTAAAAAGTACCAATTAAGAGATATATTGTCTGAGTGGATCAAACAGGAAGACCTAACTTCATTTTGTCTATAGAAAACCCAATTTAAATATAAGGACACATACAGATTCGATGAAATGAAGAAATATATTTGATGAATGAAAAAAATCTATTTGATGCCGGCAGTAATCAAAGGGAAGCAGGAGGAGCTGTATTATTTTTGGACATTTAGCAACACGAGTTCTCAGAACTAAAGAAGGCAATTCCATAAAGACAAAGGAGCCAATTCTCCAAGAACTGTATGTGCCTAGCAGCACAGTCTCAAATTACTCCTGTGTTTCTGACAGAGGACTAGGACATATTCGTAAGGTCACTTTTTCTCTATGGATACTTGATGTTCATTGTCATGAGCAATTGGATTGTGGTCAAGGATTAAGACTTTGTTACTAAAACTAGATGTATTGATTTGGACTTTTTCCTGCTAGGTGCTCATTTGGACAGAGAATAATAGCAGAAGCCCATCATCTCCTAGTCTCTATTGAAATCAGATGCCACTTATGCAGGATGTCAAGTGCGTCTGCAAGCTCAGCAGCACCGTCAGTGGGACGTAGGTGAAGCACCTCGGGGTGTGTGCTAGACCAATATTACTGCCAGAGCATGGATATTCTGAGCACAGCTGACAGGACCCTGTTAAAACGTTGTATTTGTTTTCTTTTTGGAAGCCCTGGGGCTGCAGAACGTGCCAGGCACCTTAATTTGCCCACCTTTAGTGCTGCCATCAATAATTATATGTGTCTTAATAAATGTGGACGACTTCATTAGTATCAGGGAGTATATTTTGCAGAACACAGGACTGGATTTTCAATTTTTTTTTTTTGAAAATTACTCAAACAGGTGCTGTCATGGTGTGAAAATATCTTGCTGTAAGTGATTTTTGTTTTTTTTTTTGTTTGTTTGTTTTTTTACCTAAATTCACATCTTCTGCTTTCAGATCCAAATTAAATTCTTAGTCGTGATATTTTTTCTTCAAGTATATTTCAATTTAAATTAATACCATTCTCTTCATTTTACTGCTTACCTGTTACTGTGTAACAACAACTACAAAAACTATTAAAATTACTTTTTTTTTTTTTTACATCCTACACTTGTGTGCATCAATGATCTCACACAAAAAGATCAGATAATCAAATAAGACTCAAATCTAGGGGCTAATTTGAGTTTGGGATTATTACCTTTACTAATAATTCAGAAATGAAGAAAGAGCAAAGAGAAACACAAGGCATCAAGGACTGTTTTCCTGGTGTCTCAGTCCCACTGTGGACATGCACGTTCTAGTCAGAATAGATCTGCTTCCAGGTACTTGCTTGATTACCTCACACTCCAGAAGGAGCAGTTCAGTACTGTAGCATTCTAATTCCTATCTGGAGGATTCCATTCTTTTCCTCGACATTCTCTAGGGATCTGGGTCTCATAAATCCCTAGATCCTGAATTTATCTGCTATAAATAACCTGGATTATCCGTCCAAGAGTCTTCTACATGCAGCAATTGTCCTCGTATCAAATACCTTCTTTTCAAAACTGTGCATTGTCCTCCCAGCACTGGGAGTGGATGGATCACAGGGCAACTGCTTTAAGTCCTCTGCATTCAGGGAATCCTAGGCCTAGAATGGGCTTCAAGCCACTTCTGTCATTTTCTGTCGGTCAGAACGGTCACAGACCACTCAACACTCAAGGGAAGAAAAAATTGACCTTACAATTCAATGAGAGAAATGTTAATGAGTGACCTGAACTCACCATATTTATAATTAAAGCAGGATGGAATTAACGATTTAACTGACTTCTGATGAATAATTTTTGCTCTACTAAACCTTTCCTGGTATTTTAAGTACATGCAAATTTTGACCAATGTTGAATATGATATCTTTTAGGATGATTATCTTTACAAGTAGACATTTTAAATATGATAGCTTTTAGATTTCTTTTCAAGGAAGGCAAAATGTTTTTATCATATTCCATTTACCTGTTCATTTATTAAAAGAGTATTTCATGAGCACCTACTTTATAACAGGGATTTTGCTGGGCAGTGAAATACATCCTATAATGAACAAAACACTATACTTGTCTGACAGCCTATGATAGGGAAACTATGGAGCCAATGGCATTTGCAATATTATGTGATGTTTATTATAAAAGACAAGGACACAGAATTTTAAGGCCTCAGAAATGATATCTAACCCGGCTTGTTTGTTTGTTTGTTTGTTTCTTTCTTTCTTTTTTCTGGCTTGTTTCTTTAAAAAAGACTTTTCAATGGAGACTGGCTCAATTAACAGTTTTCCAAATTAAAGGGGCTGGAGCAACTAAAATAGAAGATGAAACGTTTATAACATACTTAATTCTGAACTGATTCAGAAAGACAGAAACACGCTAGGACCCAGGGGGATGCAGATACCTATCTGAAACTAGAGAGATAAAAGATGTCAAACCACAAAGTCACAATTCGTAGCAATTTTAAAGAAGTCTATGTAGTATTTCTGAGTAGACAAGGCCTCCTAGAGGCGCAGAAGCAGAGGAGTGCTTCATCCAAGCTCTGCTGTGCAAAACACCCCTTGAGCTTTAACTCGGAGAATGGATAGTTGTGAGAGACGAACTGAGGTAAAAATGAAACAGAGAGAGTTATAGATAATCCCTTATAATTCTAGTGAAAAGCATTAATTATCCGAATGGAGGTATTTCTTGAGAGATCCAGACATGACTCTCTAGGAGATATTTAAGAAGATAGGCTTGACAGGTGCAGAATGTTTCATTATTGATTAAGTGCAATGATGAGGGAGAAAGCGGTTTTGAGATTTTGTGTTGGGATTTTGGGGATTTTTTTGTGATGGCTCATTTCTTTTGGTATATCAGGCAGAATGTTTCACGAAATGTAACGAACTATCGTATATTTTGTAGTTATTGGCAGTGGAGTGCTATTATAATATCTAGTGAGACATTGTATAAATTATTTAGAATACAAGGCAAACACTTGGTTGGGGGGATACAGAAGAGCTATCAGCCGTACGGAAGAAAAGAATCCACCCAAAGTGAAGTCAGAGAAGAAAACAACAGATGTTGAGGCCCGGAAAACACTGATAGTTTAGGGAATATGCTATCCCCAAAAAAGGGCACTAAGGAGGGTCTACAAGGGTAAGATGAGAAATGGAGCTATGTACCAAGGAAATAGAGGAAGAAATATTTCAAGTTTATTTTTCTTGTTTTCAATTGAAAAGTACTTAAAATGCTTAAATACTAACGGGAAAATTGATATCAGGAGTAAAAGGGCAAATTATATAAGTGGAAGAATTTTATTAATAGTTAAACCTTTGGAATGAAAAAGCAACATAAGCAAATATGTTAATGGGAAGAGCAGTTATTACCATGCTAATATCTATTTGTTGACAATATTGCATAGTTCATTAAAATGTTTTTAAGAATCTTGACTATAGGAATATTGCATTTGTAGCTTAAAAATGTAATATAGAACATGAACACGGAGGAAGAATTATTTCTGCAGCGGCAATGTCAGTTTCTGTATAATTTAAGCAACAGACACAGTCACACAAACCCATCCAAAACTCACTCTTTTGCCATATATACATTAATTCAATACAATCATTGAAATCTAAATATAAACATGCTTTTAGAAAATTGCTTTTGTTCAATAAGGAAGGGATTATAGATATATTCTATATTTTATCTCTTTTTTGACTTAGCTAAAATATGAATGTAAAATCATCTACTCAGCCATTTTCCTACTGCTGAGAATATTCAAATTATCAGTTTTATAAATAAAATTGAACTGGTTAGTCTTATGTATACCTCTGCACATATGTGTGGGCACTATTACAGGGTAAATTCCTGACAGCAAAATTATGTGGTCAAATAGGAATAAAAGCATATACTTAATAAGCATACTAATATATTAAGTATATTAATAATAAAACTATCAGCACATCAATAGTGTGTCCGGTGTATATATTAAAAACTAATGTATATATTGAAAGATGGGGAACTCACTTATTGTATCTACTGTCACAAGAATAGAATGATAAGGACCAAGCTAGTTATACATGGTTCAGATTCAGAAGAGACATAGGAGTGGGGAGCGGGGAGGGGAAGGCACAGGTCTATGTCTTGAACTTCACCTGATTTGAGTCAAGGTACAGGAACTTGTCCGATCTTTGCTGTCACAAATAGTCATGAAATGAGTAAACAATGACACGAATACAAAGAGAAAAAAAGTGAGATGATTTGGATATAATCATTCTTAAATAAAGCTATGAACTAAATCACAACTCAATTTAAGACACTGAGTAGAGAGCTTCTCCTTAGGCCAGAAGCATACCTTGTACTGCAATTTTGAACTAAATTATTTTCTACTCACCTCACAGCTAACAGAGTTGAAAATTAAGTGAATTTCAAGTGAAGTCAGGTGAAGTCATTCCATATTCATGATTCAATGTCTACCAGACAGAAATAGGATTATTTAAATTAGGATTTTGAAGAGCATAATGGAGAACTGTATTAATGATTTGTGAAAAGTGGTCCAACAGTCTGAAAATGACACGAGTAAATAATGTCTAGTCAAAATTTAGTTTTCATATAGATACTTCTATAGGAAATTATATTGACTTAAATTCTAATCTTTGCTTAAAGAAAAGATTCATCTAGTAGTGTAAGAAAAAGATAATTAACCCATACTAGCCAATTTATTTTAATTGCATTCTTTTCCAGTTTATAAATAAGCGCTTCTGAGATGTTTCTTTCATTTTAAATTAAAAGCATTGAGCATGCAGTCTTATAAGGCACCCACTTTGCATTATTAACAGCTCAGTGACTTTATTTAAATTTTTTCCTATTTTAATCTCATGTGCAGAAAGCATGAGACATTATACATGAAAAAAATCATGGGAATACATTTATTGAGAGCCCATCTCATATATGCATATGTATATATATATATATATATTATATATATATATCCCAAAGTAATTAAGTTTTAATAAGTTAAAGGTCAATAGCGTTAGTTCCAATATTTCATCAATCACCACTTCTCTTTTAATAGCAAACTGCAAAATTTAACTAATTTATTCCTGCTATATTAAAATGAATCTTAAAAATAATGCATCTCCTGGATTGACCTAATTTTATGTGTTACTCATTAAAATTTTAGTGCAGTAAAAAAAATGGATTCAACACTTCATGTAAAATTTCATATATATATATTTTGTTTCATTCAATGAGGTCTTTATTAAGCCATTACTGAGAATTTGGAAAGTACAAATTAAGATAAATAAATGTTGTTAGTATTTCCATTATGCAACATCATTATGAAAATATCAGTTTGATGTTTTTCTTTCCAGTCCCTATTTCTGAGAGTTAATGTGTTTGTGTGGGCATGAAATTAATCACATGAAATTTCACTCATTTTGAGAAAATAATTTATACCCAATTGTATTATTCGGTATTATATTTATTGTATTTTTGCATACTTTCAAACATTGAAAACATTCTTTTAGTAATTGCATAGTATTTCAATACACATACATGTCATAGAATATGGCATAACTAGATTATAAATATTTTAGTTGTTCAGAATAAGTTGTGATGGTCTAGATATTATGGGGGAAAAAATGGTATAGTTATAGAGAACCCAGATTACCATGGGTTTGTAGAATCACACTTCTGCCATTTAACGATTATTCAATTTTGAACATTTTGTTTTATCATTTTAAGGACAAATTATATTATTCATTGGTAATCTGTATGTCTATCTTCCATAAAATTATGTGAACCCTTAATGGTAGAGACCATGTCTGCATACAACATGTTTATTTCTTAATCCAGAGCAGAGGTTCAGCCCATACATACCATTTATTCAATGACTTTCCCCCGTTTTATTAAGATATAATTGACATGTAACACTGTGTATGTTTAAGGTGTACAACCTGTTGATTAAATACATCTAAAAATTGCAATATGATTACCACTGTAGAATTAGCTAATACCTCCATTCACTTCTCATTATTACCATTTCATTTTTTTGCGTGTGTTTAGAACATTTAAGATCTATTCTTTTAGCTACTTGCAAGTTTATAACACAGTATCGTTAACTGTAATGATCATGCTCTACATGAGATCCCCCAAACGTATTTGCCTTACAACAGAAAGACTTACTAGAATTAATTGAACAATCTACAAATCAATGAGTGATTAAGATAAAAGACTGTCATCATGGGTACTCTTGATGCAACCTATGGGTAGTCTAACATGTATTTTGTATTACAATAAAAATATGAATGAATTTTATGTCTGCATATAAATGGAAAATCTCATACAAATTCATGGTAGGTTGTTGGCAATTTCCAAGCAGGTCATATTCTATGCATTTTAAAAAATATTTTATTTATTTATTTATTATAGAGAAAAAGAGAGAGAGAGAGAGAGAATAGGATGAGAGGCAGGGAATCTCAAGCAGACTCTGTGTCTAACATGGAGCTTGATCTCCCAACCCTGATATCATGACCTGACCCAAAATCAAGCGTCAGACGCTTATCCAACTC
Organism: Canis aureus; assembly: GCF_053574225.1. Lineage (NCBI taxonomy): Eukaryota > Metazoa > Chordata > Mammalia > Carnivora > Canidae > Canis > Canis aureus. Next base: position 85,453,993 of record NC_135614.1, on the reverse strand, counting down.
AGCCACCCAGAGTCTTCTATTATGCTTTGTGTAAGTCACATTCATTTGTATTTAATTATAAAATCAATTTTATAAGGCAAATCCAGTAACTGATGCAGAGTCTGTGATACAATATCACATTTTAAAAAGGTAAAAATCAAATAACTACCCTTTCTTCACATTTTGCCTCTTTATCCAGTCCTTCAAAAGCTGTGCCTTTACCCATAGGAGCATGATAATAATATTTATCTATTTTACTTCACAGGATTTTTCTGGGGATCAGATGAGAGAATATCAGTTATTATCATTATATATATATATAATTTAGTATGTAACTGTGTTATTATATTTATCAAGTTCAGTGTTTAATGTAGTTTAGTGAAGAAGTAACATTAGAAGATGGACTTTAAACTCTGTAATTCTTAGCTTCACCAATAGAATTACATTAATTTTTCAAATAGAATGGATATGTTTTATTTTATTTTATTTTATTTTATTTTATTTTATTTTATTTTATATAACAGATACTGTTGTTACTTCTGCAAACATCATACTTGGGAAACAGGGCACTGAATATCTTGTATGGTTTATACTTACAAGGCTCAGAATTTTGATCCAAAATCATTACATTGGAAAAGCCTTGGGAATAGAAAGTTTTTTTTTTTTTTTTTTGGTTTTTTTGTTTGTTTTGCTTTGTTGTTGTTATTGTTTTTATCTCTCCGTATGTTTGGTGCCCCAAACTATTTGAAGTGGCATGAGGGGCTGTTTAGTCTTAACATTCCTGCCAAGAGCAAATGCCTGTGCTAATTATTGACACTTAGTTTATTGTTTTTATTTTGCCTAATTATTCTGTGAAAATCTAAAAATTCAAAAAACTTTAAAAAAAGTATAAAAACGCCTGCATGTGTAAAGGCAGATGACAAAATGGTAGTTGTCAACATCCTTATATAAGAAATAGGTGAACAGGGGTGCCTGGTGGCTCAGTCGGTTAAGTGTCTGCCTTTGGCTCAGGTCCTGATCTTGGGGTCCTGGGATGGAGCCCGAAGTCAGGCTCGCTGCTCATGCTTCTCCGTCCCTCTCTCTCACTCGTTCTCTCTTTATTTATCTCTCAAAAGAAGAAATAGGTAAACAGTTTGTGCTGTTGAGCATTTCTAAGGTATCACATTGGATTATGCGAGATGTAGACATCACCAAGTACAGCTTGAGGAATCAGAGCAAAGTTACTGAAGTTTTATGTTGATAGCAATGACCAAGAACAAAGGAAAAATAAAGCAACGTTCAATGAGGCAGCAAATGAAAATCCTGACGCTTTTCAATGGAGAAGTGAAACATGTCACTTCAGTAGACAGTTTGTCATGAAATGGAATGTTAAACCATGATGGCTCACACTTTGAGTATTCTGGAGTCAGAATACTGAAACTTACATATAATCAAAGTGTATAAAAACAAAATTGAATGTGAAAAACTTCTGAGCATGAAGCAGCTGAAAATTACACTGAAAAATTTACCATCAAATGTTATTAAACAATCTTCATTAAATATATCATTAAAAACTTAGTCCTGGAAAAAAGAACTTATAACACTAGTGACATCACTCTAGCCTATGGTTGTGTTCTTCAAAAAATATAATTACTTCTGAACAAATATCACAAAATATTGAAGGGCACTAAAACACTATAATTGTTTTTTGCTGCAAGCACATAAATTAAAAAGTTGTAGTTCATGTAGGAAAAGCCAACACCTGATATATTTGAAAGATGCATGCAATTTAAATAGGTAATTTTATTGAAAAACAAATAGGGCAGCCCGGGTGGCTCAGCGTTTAGCACTGCCTTCAACTCAGGGCATGATCCTGGAGACCTGGGATCAAGTCCTACGTTGGGCTCCCTGCATGGAGCCTGCTTCTCCCTCTGCCTGTGTCTCTACCTCTGTGTGTGTGTGTGTGTGTGTGTGTGTGTGTCTCGTGAATAAATAAATAAAATCTAAAAAATAAAAATAAAAACACTAAACACGAAAGCACAGGTGACAAGTGAAATATTTTCTGACCTCTTCAGTAATTACTTTGCATCAGGAGCACAAACTATTTGCGGACAAGATGGGTGGGACTCAAAGAATAAAATTTTATTTTTCCCAGAAAAGCTGCCCCACACAATACCTTCAGGTACTGCAAAATGTGATCTTTTCAGCAGTTACTCCCCATCCATCCAATGTAAGTCTATTACACAATATTGGGAGCAAGGATTCTTATCCTCCATGAATAACACATATAATCATTGATTGATTGATCGATCGCTTTACTGTGTGCTGGTTACAATTAACAGATTTCTCAGACTCAAGACTTTGTGAAAGTCTTGTTAAGAATGCTTTTTACCCGCTTGCTAATAACAGTCTGATAAGACTCTGGCACACAATGGTGTTTGGAAGTGATCTTTAACATGAAGACTTTAAAAGGATTTGTGTTGCTAATGAGAAATTCACTCCCAACTCTGCTCTATATGTCAACATTTATCAACTGAAGGTATAAAATAAGTTAGAGAGAGCTGACATCCAAGACACGGTGCGCATTGACAGGGAGGCACTGCTTATGCATTTCTGGAGAGAAACCAAAATTGTTGAAATGGGGTTTAACATGGAAAAAATATGAGGAAAGCAGTGATGATGAGCATAACAACGTGAACTATTCGAAAAGAAATATCTCTTGCCATGACAAAAATAAGTGCCCATGCAGCGTTTGGTCTCAGGCTGCCTGGACAGAAATGTATGTTAACGAGGAAGATGGCGTTGGAAGAGGTCTTTATAAAGACCGGATACCCTACATCGCATCAGTGATTAAGGACCTTGTATCTTTGCCATCATCAAATGTTCAACTCTGACATGATTGTGATGACTACAGCGATTTACATTTTTCTCATAGATCTTCAAATGCCCAGAGTAATTGACACTTATTCCATGTGTCAGGTCTTTATCTTAATAGATGACTTTCTCCATACTGTTCTCAGAAATAGCATAGCCCATCCTGATCATGGAACCAGGGACTGGCAGCCTTGCCAGGTTTGTAACCAGATTCCAGCTCGTTCTTTCTGCTGCACAGCAGGCCAATGAGTCAACAGGCAAGGTGTAGGGGCAATGAAGGTGGCCTCATTGGGAGACCAGTATACCTCAGAGATGGAGTGTTTGTGTGTTTGTTTTTGGCCTTGAGCATTTTTTTATTCTGCATTTTGGGGCCTCCTTGCCCCCACACTTCTGACGGAGGGCCTTGCCCACAGTAGTCAGCTACTGTGGTGACAAACTGGCTCACCAGGCTCTCTTCAGATGCAGGTATCTTGTCCAGAAGCATGAGGCCCACAGGTCCACCTGCACTGGGCAGCGGGTGCTTCCTACGTCCTGAAAGATTTGGGTCACAGCCCAGCCTGAGAGCTGCTGTCTGGCCCCAAGGACATAGGGTGGTGGACGTCCTGGCAAATCTGGTCTTCCCTGACCTGGATCTTGTCCTGTCCTGGCTCTGGGCCCTGCTCATCTCCCATGCCCCCCCCCCCCCACCCATACCTTCTTCCTCCAAGTAGCAGCTGAGCAAAGCCTCGGGCCTTGTGCTGCTCCCCTCAGGAGGCTGCTCCAAGCAGGGCCCACAGCTTGGGGATAGCCTGTTGTATCAAAGAATCATCTCGTCTCGGCATGAAATCCAAACTTATTTTATGTTAGCACATGGGAGAAGTGAAAAGGGGTAAGAGTCAAAAGGTGACTGAGGTTTGTAGACATCCATGAAGGTGGTGTCACTTCTTTGTCCTTGGTCGATTGATCTTTGCCTGTAGGAATCCGGTCATGTTGTTCCTCTAAATCTTAAACACAGCGTAGTTATTTCTGTACACACTCCCTTATCTTCTCGAGTGAGGTAAGATTTCAGGCCAAGAGCAGCTTTTGCAAATCTTAGCTGTAATATGCCTCTAATAGGGATAAGAGGAAGTCTGTAAGCTATAGGTCATAGCAGGAGAAGCAACAGGGAGTCAGACATGCTGTTTCTCCCTATTATAATTATGGTCTAAAACTATCCTATAATTAAAAAGATGCATTTACTACTCTACAAATAGAGGTTAAGTGAACTTTAATACTATTAATAGTCTTTTAAAAATCACATTAATTGTAAATATTAATGTGTTTGAAGCTGAATATTGCTCTAGACCTCACTTGAGCCATCGGTAATACATGAAAAATGAACTGTCTAAAATTGTTTGATTAAAAAATCTGAATTCTGTAAAACATCTGATTTCAAATAACTTGGATAAAGGATTGCAGACAGACTTTAGATATTTAATTATTTTATATGAATTAATAATTTAAAGTAATTTATATAAAGTAAAAATAAACATTTATATAATGTTTGCTCAATATTTAATGCAACACTCAACAATATGTACTTCACATGGCAAACATAAAAAAAAGAATACTAATACCCTGAATTTTGTTAACTGATAACATAAAAATAAAATATTTTCCTAAATACTTTTATCATCAAATGTACTATGTATTATTTATTCTCTCATAAAGATATCTTCTTTCCTACATTATTCTGAAAACTTAGATTTTTTTAAGAAAACAATGCATTATGAAAGTTAAATTCCTATGATATACTCAATAGTAGAGTTTCAGTAGCATGAATAGTAGACTAAGAGTATTGGATTATATTTCTTTCTTCAACTTTTCTTAAAGATTTTATTTTTTTATTCATGAGAGACACAGAGAGAGAGGCAGAGACACAGGCAGAGGGAGAAGCAGACTCCCTGTGGGGAACCTGATGTGAGACTCAAACCCAGGATCCCGGGGTCACGATCTGAGCCGAAGGCAGACACTCAACCGCTGAGCCACCCAGGCGTCCCTTCATTCTTCATCTTAAATACATCATTCATTCTCTGATTTATACTTGCGTATTAAGGTCTTGAAATAGTAGAGAGGTATGTATAGAATTTAGTCATACTATAGGATCTGTAAGTCCAAATGCTGTAAAATCATATAAGAAGAAATGAATTAGGCCACTGGATGGCTCAGTTGGTTAAGATCCTGTCTTCAGCTCTGGTCATGATCTGAGGATCCTGAGATGGAGCCCCCATCGGCCTCCCTGCTCCGTGGGGAGTCTGCTTTTCCCTCAACCCCACTTGTGCTCTCTCTCTCTCTCTCTGTCAAATAGATAAAATCTTTGAAAAGTATGAATTATATGAGAATACATAAGAATAATACAAAATATACAAGAATATATACCATATTATACCATGAGAATGTATATTTTTAAGATTTTTATTATTTATTTGAGAGGGAGAGCACAAGCAGGGAGAGAAGCAGGGAGCTGGACACTGGGGTCTAACCCAGGACCCTGAGATCATGATGTGAGCTGAAGGCAGACTCTTAACAACTTCTTGTAACCAGAGCTCTTCATCCTTGCTTGGGAGTTCTGGTGATGTGTAGAAAGAAGTCTATCCTCCAACATCCACATTGAAAATCTCACAGAGAATAATATATTTTTTGTAAGATATTATGTCGTGCCATTTTTATTAATTGTGCAGCTTGTGATGCAAAAGGGCCCAATTATTATGCTTAAATTCCTGGCCTCAAGGATCTTATTAACCCTAGAAAAATACCTATAAGATTAACCATAAGGTGGTAAAAGTTTGGTGTTATAAAAATATCAGACAATATTTTGGGAAAATAATGACGATCTCTGGCTTGAGATGTGTATGCAAGGTGAAAAAAAAAAAAAGAAAGAAAGAAAAGGAAGGAAGAAGCTACCTCTCCTTGGTCCTTACATGAATTGTAGAGCTTCTTGTGTATCTAGGAGAACCCAAGATTTTGCACCTCACAATTCCAAGATTTCCTTTGAAACCCTCGAGAGACAGAGAAGCCTCTATGAACTCAAGTAAACTCATTTCAAGAAGGCATTTGAAAGGGAAAAGTGAAAATTGTCATTTGAAAACAGATTCAGATATGTTGTTGAAAAAAAAATAAAATCACCCTATTCAATTAGAATAAGTGTGACTAAAAAGAAGTTGTAAATTGGTCAAAAGAGTAAACATTAAATTATCTCTATGTTTCTGCATGTGTACTTATCTCTGCCTTTCTCTCTCTCCACCATCTTGATTTTTTAACTGATATAACGTGGAAATTCATAACAGCCATCCCCAAAAATGTATTTCACTGTGAAATCACATTAATGAATTATATTCTTAATTTACTTTGAAGTTTTGATTCTTGACATTATCTATAGATGTACCTAAACAAGTACAGAAAGAACGAATCATGGGTCGTTTCCCCAAACTCAGAAATACATTAATATTATAAAATCAATCTAATGAGGAAAGTATATGTGATTCAAATGGATATATTTATTCATTTATATATAGCATATAAATTATACACTTATAGGAAAAATATATATAAAATATGTAAATGAGTTCATTTAATTACTTATATTTCATTTTGCATTGCCCTAAGAAAGAAGACAATAATCCATTGGCCCATACAAAATACGTGTCTAGATTTTTAAGTTGCTGGTATAAGATGATTGTGTCAATATCTGTTTTGAATTATACCTCTGTAGCATTGGCTGGTAAATGTTGTATATGTACTTGGCATCTTACAACAAATAAATTACCTAAAATTGTCTACTTTAGGCTTTATCAAAAATTGCTTCACTCATTTCATCCCCGATAACCATTGTTTGCAACCACACACAGACACACCGACACACAGACACAGACACATACACACACACTATTCTAATTATTTGCTTCCTCTAAATTATTTTTCCCAAAAAGTTTCCAATATGTTTCAAATTCAAATGGTCATCTATTTTACGTTCAAAATAATGCTATGGTGAACATTAGACACATATTAATTAGAATTAGCAAGTTTCAACTTTTCAAAATAGGAAGAAATCTCCTATTAATGTTTTTTGGTTTTCATATGAAATATATATATTTTCATTTGCTGCTTGAATATAATAAATGTGTTATAAATAATTTATTTTAAAGAGTTCAAGGAAGTTTTCATTATGTAATTTGAATTCCTGATGACATACCTCTTTATAGTCTGTATTCTCATTCAAACAAGGATGATATTATAGAAAATGCAAAAATATTATACATTTGTGAGTCATTTCGGCAAATCCTTATAGGATTAGGTGTTTTGCTGATCTTGAAAACAGTCTATGGCCATACCACCCTGAATGCGCCTGATCTTGTCTAATCTTGAAGACAAATGAGAATTTTATATGGAACGCTACCGAGATAGCACTGTTTTCTTTAAGATTTTGGTCATTTACCCCTGGAGGTCAAAAAGTGGTAGTTAGCCAATAATTTCTGTCACCAGCTATTTTAGTCATGTGACTATGAATACTTGTGACACATTCATCTAATATTGATTAGACGATGAAAAGTTATTATGAAATGGAGTTAACGATATGTGTTTTTTTTAATCAAGAACCATTCAGAGATATTAAAGAAATAGAAGCACAATATTTGAAAGCAGTATATCTGCATTCAATGGGCATAATTTTGATCGTTTTTACTACATTTTCACATGTGTAGTGTTGAGAGTCTCTTTAATTAAAAATAAAAGTAAATAAATATTAAAACATATTTTATATAAAAAGCAATACAAAGATGTTTTCCTTGAGGAACATTAAGCATTTCCATTTTGCTGGACTGTGTGTGTGTGTGTGTGTGTGTGTGTGTATTTCAATGTCTTCAGTTTGAAATGAGAATAAAGTAATCTACTTGCATGTTATGCATCATGTGCAGCAAGACCTCATAGGATTCTCATAATATTTCTAGAGCAAGAAAAACCATCTTGAGAGCTACATGGAAAATATATACAATGATTATGACAGTAGATGGGATTTTCAATTTTAAAAATCAACATAAGGTTATTGTTAAAATACTTAATATGAAAGTATTCATGTTGTCATAAAAAGCTAAGCAAATAAAAAAATGAAAAAAACAAACATGTATATATTTTTAAAATTACTGACTTACAGCATCCTATGCCTGGGATAAAACTTGCCATGCATTTCTTTATACAATTTCTATGTGAAAACGGTCAACCTTAAAAAATTTCTGGGGATATTTCTTTCTGACAATTCAGTTGGCTAGAGAGTTTGAAGAGACTTCACACTGCTAAGAAGAGTATGTTATATAAAGTATCATTACCTTTATTTGTAAATGTTTTGTAAGCTCACAGGAAATGAAAGAAAATTCCCAAAGGCAAAAGAAAAGCAACAAAAATAACTAAGAGACAAAAACAGATGGGTTAGAAAAATGTAGCATGAGGCTTCATCACATGATCCAAATATCCATCCTAGGCGTGTGATGAGTGTTACCGAGTATGCCGAGGGATGAAAATTTGGCTGTGAGCCACTCTAAGGGGGACCAGCCATTGAAATTGAGACATAAAGGTCATTTGTAAGAAAAACATTCTAAATAAGAGGGAAAGCTACAAAAAAAATCATGTTTTCAGAGAAAGACTTCAGGAATAAAAATCGTTTTTCTCTATTTTTTTAATGTGGGAGGAAAAGTCAATGACCCTATTTCCTGAGAAAACCGGAGATGAAAAATTAAAAGAATGACTCTCCAAATGTAGAGACAAATCATGGTTAGTCACATGATGGAATATTATATATCCACGAGCGAAAAACAGATTGTTCCACACAACAGTGTGATTGTGACAGAAATCCTAAAAGAACAGAAGGTTATGATTTGAATTATCCGGATTTAGAAATTTTGAGCAACATCAGACCAAATAAAGTAATTAGCAGTCAGAAGAAGGGTTATCTTGGAGGGAGATAATGATTGGAAAGCTTCTGGTATGCTAAAAATATTACATTTCTTGATGTGGATGTTGACTGCACAGGAAATTTTTATTTATGAAAATCCATCCATATATACACCTCCTTATGATCTGCACACATTTCAGCACACCTATTACCTATTACTGTTCTCTAAAGCCTTTGTTTAAAATGAAAAGGAAGACTGCAATATAAATTATGGAGTAAATGATTATATTTGGTCTGACACTAGTGGATCCATTGATCATGCTGTATTTCCATTCATGGAGCCCTATTTTCCATTCCGCTCAAGGGGCTGTAGAGGTCAGGTGTCGGATTCACAAGCAAACCCCCAACACAAAACAGGCATCTCCCTGCTTTAACTTGACTCTGTATGAAGAAAGAATTTATTTCAGTAAACGACGTAGCATTCAAAGCAACAGCATAACACAATTTTGAGACTCCCACGTACAAATTTCAACTCTCTGACTTAACAGTGAGACATGTGATGGTGATAAATGAGGTTGCACATTTGCTCACACTTATCAGCGATGGCTCGCCAATTTGCAGCTGGTCAAGGTGCCCCCACACGCAATACCTGAGCCAGCAGCTCACTGGATCACTCTCAACTTGATCAGACTTTCTTCCTCTGCCAAGGGGCACTGCAGGAGCTTGGCCAGTTTCCTTGAATATAGCTCCCTCTTGTGTTCTTATCTAAGTTAACAAGTCCTTATCATTCCCAAGGTGAACCTCCAGAAAAACCCTTTCCACTTCCATTCAATACTAAACCCAGCTCCCAAAGCCCCAAGAACATCCTACATTGGCACCGGTGATAGCTGGCTTGTCAAAAATGCCAAGCGTGTCTGCTGATGGTGAAATTTCATCACAGTGTTGTGTCACGTGAGCAATCGTTAACAGGTCACATTCAGAAATAGGTCTCAGGATGCATTTCAGTCAATATGCAAAAAAACGACTTCCCCTAATTGTCTTTTCTGAAGTTCCAGAAGCAAATCATCACTGATCTGTAGCCATTGCATCACATCAATATTCATCTTTGGGGACATTATCCAGATTCCTCCAACAGCCACTGGTGTAAGGGTCCATCTATACTCACAGGTAGTCTAAGAACAATCTGGAAGAGGCAGGGACGATGCATTTGTCCTTGTTTCCATGCAGTTGTCTAAAAGAGATGTCATCCTGGCTCATAGCCATAGAGCGTGACAGCTGCTCACTGACAGTCGTAAACCACACAGGCTAACTCTAAAATAGTATTCCTTTTAAGCTTATAAAATAACCTAATAAACACATTCCCCCAAAATATGTGACAGAAACGGTCAATTCACCTGCTGTTAATCAGAAGAATCCCTAAGAAATCCTGGTTGATGTCTTTTCTCCATATGATGTAAGTGGTTTGGGGTAAATCTTGTGATTTAGCTTCAGGTAGTTACTCCTTTTCAATGAAAAAGAAACCTGGGACCTCGCTCACCTTTGAACATGACTCAGTACCACGTCATCTAAAAGAAATGGCCAAGAAAACCATTATCTTGCTTTGTGGAATTAAGATACAGGATGATCATCTCCATTTCTGGGTTTCTTAACCATCTGTGTGCACCTGCTCAGCCCACTGCCCCGCCCCAATGTACTGTATGTTAAGTCAGATTCCATATTCCTGATGACGATACTGAAAACTCCTGGGGACAACCTTAGCATATCTGCCATTCTGGATATTTCCAGGGGGAGGAAAAAGTTTTAAAACATAATGGATTTCAGAATTAAAAAAAAAATTATCAACATTTTTTATTTTAAAGATGTGTTGTACTGGATGTGTTTTCTTTTAGAGTTATGAAGGAGGGGGAGGAGAGAGAGAGATGGAGACAGACGAGGAGATAAAGAAACCCAAATACAGTACAGCGTTCCCATACACCCCACAGCCAGATTCTCCAATTACTGTCTTACGTTAGAATAGTACACTTGTCACCATTAATTGACCACTATTGATGAATTATTATTACTGAAATTCATATTTTACTCAGATTTACTTAGTTTTTACTTAGTGAACTTTTTCAATTCTAAGAGCTAGCCCTGGATACCCTATTGAATTTAATAGCTCTCCCTGGGATCCTTTCAGCTATGATGGTGACAGAGACATTTTTGTTTTCATTGACCTTGATGGTTTCAAGAAAACTGGTCAGGAATTTGGTAGAATGGCCCTCTGCTGGCATTTTTCTGATATTTTTTTCTTCTCATGGATAGATTAGAGTTTGGGGTTTGGGGAAGGAAACTATAGTAATAAAATGCCATTGTTATTATATTATGTCAAGAGTACATATTAGAAATATGGCTTAAAAAAAAAGAAACCTGTCTTAATGCTGCTGATTTAACCCTGATAACCTAGTGTTTTTGTCATGTTTCTCTACTGTCATATTAATCTTTTTGCACGCATCCCCTTTCCATTCTATATACTATGGAACAGAATCATTATGGACAGCCCACCTAAGGCATGGGGAGCTATGCTGCAACTCCTAAAGGGTAAATAATATACATAACTTACTTGAAAATTGTCTACATGTAAAATTCGTCTGTTTTACACCATGTATTTATTTATTGAATCATTTAATGATGACACTATGGACTTCAGGATATATATTTTATACTAAGGATTACAATACAACACAATTTTATCTTAAGATTTTCTAGTTTCTATTGGCTCTGTGTCTGTTGGACAGACTGCCATCATTGTGCCTTTTACCCCAATAGCAGTTCCTTACTTGGGCAATTCAAAGTGCTCCAAGCTCATCTTATTTATCTCCTGCCCAAACCCTAGAATTAGCCATTTCTCCAAAGGCACTTTCTGATTTATTTTATTGGAGAATGGTCCTAGAAACCAATATCTGTTGCTCCATGTGTTCCTTAAACCTGGGGTATCCCTACTTCAAAGTTTTCTTGGTCACTAGGGGGAGGGAAGACATGTATATGTACTAATCCATGTACATACATATTAGGTCTATGAATTTGTATGTCGAAATATATGTGTGTATACATATGTACATGTACATATATATATTAGACATTCGGATACATAACAAAAATACAGATATAGATATCTAGATATATGGAGACAAATCCAGGCATAAATCTAATTAATATAAACATAAATTCATATGATGTCAACTTTATCGCTACATGGATTATTATAGCCTTCTATTCTTTTTTTTTTTTAATTTTAAGTTTTCGTTTTGATTCCTGTAGACTTCTATTCTTGCTGCTCTGAACACCTTCATCTCCATGGAGAATAACTCTATTAACTAGAGAATAACTCTCTCATGTAGTTCCTTTTGGTTTTAGCAACACATATTTCACTGTTTTCCAAAATTACTTAGGTCAACAATTTTGTCCTCTACCACTTTCAGTAAAGTCGCTTTGTAGAGTTGTCATTTAGTTAAGTTCTTTGGTCATATTTTAGATTCGATCGTGTGATCACCTGGCCTCCTGAATGATTTTAACTATTTTGTGTATTTTTCTCTATGTTGTAAATTTTGATGCGCTTTGACAAATGCACATATGTTTCCACCATCACAATATTATACAGAATAGTTTCACAGCCTTAAATAATCCCCCATGCATTCTCTTCTCCTACATATCCCTCCTCAAATCCTGTCAAGTGTCATTTATTTCTTGTCTTTATTGATTTTCCTTTTTCCTAAATGTCATATAAACAGAATCCTACAGTATGTAGACTTTCAGACTGGTTCATTTTCTTAGCAATACGCATTTAGAATTCATCCGTGTCTTTTTATGGCTTGATAGCTCATTTATTTTTATTGCTGAATAATATTCCATTTTATGGTTCCACCATAGTTTATTCATTCATCTATTGAAGGACATCTTTGTTGCTTCGAGTTTTTGTCAACTATGAATAAAGTTGCTATAATCATTTGCATACAGGTTTTTATGTGGACATAAGTTTTCAAATTAGTTAGTATATACCTAGGAGCACAATTTCCAGATAATCCAGCAAGACCATATTTTGTTTTGTTAAAATGTCCAAACTCATTTTGCATTTCCACCAGTAATTAATGCGTATGCCTCTTGTTCTACATTCTTACCATAAATGTTTATTGTCAGTTTTAGGGTTTTATGCATTCTAGTAGGGTATAGTATTATCTCATTGTCATTTTAATTTGCATTTCATCACAAGTAATGAGCATATTTTCATATGCTTAACTACCATCACTATATTTTCTTTGATGAAATATCTGTTCAGAATTTCCTCTAGCATTAACTGGAATGTTTGCTTCCTTATTATTGAATTTTACAGATCTTTGTATATTTTGGAGACAAATTGTTGTAAAATATGGATTTCAAAAATATTTTATCCTAGTCTATGGTCTGTTTATTCATTCTTTAATAAGGTCTGTTGTGAAGCAGAAGTTTTTAATTTTAGTTCATTCCAAGTAAACAAATTTTTCATATACCTTACTTTTGATATTGTATAACTAAAGATTCATCAGAAAGCTTAATGGTATGTAACACTCCATCTCTTCTTATAAAAGTTTATGATTTTGCCTTTTACATTTATTTCTTTGATCTATTTTGAGTTAAAATCTGTATAACTTGTAAGATCTCAATATAAGTTAATCTGCTTTGGATGTATAGTTGTTCAAATACCATTTGTTGAAAATCTTGGATAATTATCATCTAATTTCACACCATTAAGTATAATGTTAGTTGTAAGTGTTTACAGATGTATATACATACTTTTTTTTTTATCCAGTTAGGGCAGTTCCTCTTTATTCCTATTTTGCTGAGAATTTTTATCATGAATGAATGTTGGATTTTGTTTTAAGATTTTTCTGCGTTGATATATATAATCATTTTATTTTTATTCTTTATCTGTTAATATAGTTGATGATAGTGGGTGATTTTTAAACATTGAGCCATCTCTCCATACCTAAAATAAAACCATGCTTTGCCAAGATGCATATTTTTTCAATAGATTGTTGCATTCTATTTTTTAATATTTTGTTAGTATATTTTTGGTCTGTTTCTCCAATAAGTATTGCTCTATGGGTTTCATTTCTTGGAATTGTCTTTACTAAAACGGTACTGGGTCAGAGTGGAGAAAGTGCGTTAGACAAGATCCAGTATAAGAAGTTCTCTAGGGCACATGGGTGGTGCAGTCAGTTAAGTGTCTGCCTTTGGCTCAGGTCATGATCTTAGGATTCCGGAATTGAATCCTACACAGGGCTCTCCATTCTGTGTGGAGTCTGCTTCTCCTTGTCCCTCTACTCCAACCTTCTGCTCATGCATTCTCTCACTCTCTCATTCTCTCTCTCTCAAATTTAAATAAAATCTAAAAAAGAAAAAAAGAAAAAAAAAAGTTCTCTGAATGAAGATACCTATTGTCAGACTGTTTGGGATAATTTTGATCAAAATGTGCCTCAGACAGGTTAATCAGTTATTTACAGCTCCTTAATATTTCATTCATTCGAGCCCATGATAGGTAGGCCATCTCATTCACTAAGGTCCCTGAAGGATAAGGATTGAATTTGAAGTGTCTGGTTTGGCCTCAGATCGGATGTGATCTGATTTACAGTCTGACAATGCCTGCCGAGAGGAGCAAAAATAGCTTGGATCAGGAAGAGATGTCCCATGGGTCAGTAGGAGCTTTTCTAGAACCCAAAAGACTTTCTGTCCAAGCTTCATAGTGGACTCTTGTACTTTGCCAATTTCATTGATCTGAATGTAACACTAGTAGCTTATAATCTAATAGATTGTCCCAGAATCATTTGTGAAAATTTAACAGGATGATGCTCCAGTTTCTCACCATTAAGTGTCTCAAGACTTAGATTCCTATTCAGCCATTGGACCTTGGGGCCTGTGTTTCTGCCATATTAATGAACCATCTTCATCTACTAATATGTGCCTTTATAATTTTAATCTCTCTTGACTTATTTCTCTGAGAAGAAATACATCACAATATCTTCACTATAATGAATTGGTTTTATTTTGATAGTGACTAAATTGAAATTTGGCTTCTGGATTCAATGTTCTTGAAAATCCAGATATCTTATTTACCAGAATGGTGATGGTGATGTATATTACAACATTCTCTATAACAACGTGGATTTTGCTTTGTTTGCTCTCAATGTTAAAATGAAATAGGGGACATTCACCAGATCTCTGGGATTTCCTGAACAGCTTTCATCATGTCTGATAGTGTGGAAGATAACATGTATGAGTTTCTTCTAGCCACATACTAAAGGTGAGATTTCTTATCTTTGCAAACTGTGGTGCTACTTAATATTCCAATGCAGTGGAGTTTGGGAAATTGTAAGTATCCTCACCTTACATAACCAATTAAAACTGGGCAAAGCACACACTTACCCAAGATCCAACCATAGGCAGTAAATATCAAAGTCCTGTACACCTCACACTCCTCTGATCATATGTTTCTGAGGAAGTGATGCCACTCTAGGGGCTATTTTATTTCTCATTTTCCATGTTGTTATTTCAGGGTAGCCCTGGTATCTTCCACTGCAGTATCATTTTATACTTTACCCGCCAATATCTATGTTTGGCTTGCTGAGAGCCCCTTCACATTCTCCAGAAGAACAACAAACACAATAAAAAAAGGCAACTCTGTTCTGTTGAAAAATGTTTTTCTGACATTTGAACATCTGGAGGAGAAACATGGTGTCCACAACCCTCCTTATTTCCAACTCCATCTTTCTCTCAGCTTTGTCCTTCAGCCATTTTCTTCTCAATTGGTCTGTAGAACTTTTCCAATTAAGCTTCAATTTAATCAGAATTCAATGTTTTTTTCCCTTTTTAGATTCCTTTTACAAGAATACTTTCCCCCTCCTCTGCCACCTTCCTGAGCTACCTTAAACAGGACTTTTAGGTTTTAAGAATAATTTTAAACACCTCCCTAGGGGAAAGTTTCATGATAAACTTTATTTAGGTATCCTATTGTCTATTCTTATGATAGACTGTACACAAATTTTTCACACTGATCAAAACTGTTATTATTTATTCAATATTTGTCTTTTTGCCCTGGGTAGGTATTAAAATTTACCATTCAGACATGATGTCCTTCTTGTTCATTGCTTTTATATTATAAAAAATTTGGTGAACAGTAAGTCTTCAAAAGTATGTTAAATAAATGTATAAATTATTATTTTTAATAATAGCTTTATTTTTTTTTTCATCTGGTGTATTAGTTTGCTAGGACTTCCACGATAAAATTCCACAGACTGGGGCAGCCCTGGTGGCTCAGCGGTTTAGCGCCTTCGGCCCAGGGCATGATCCCAGAGACCCGAGGTCGAGTCCCACATCAGGCTCCCTGCATAGAGCCTGCTTCTCCGTCTGCCTGTGTCTCTGCCTCTCTCTCTGTCTCATGAATAAATAAATAAAATCTTAAAAAAAAAAAATTCCACAGACTGGGTACTGTAAACAACAAAAATCCTTTTACTCACAATTTTAGAGACTGTAGGCCCAAGATCAGGGTGTTAGAAGGTTTGTTTTCTCTTAAAGCCATTCTTGGCTTGCAGGTAGGTGCCTTCTTGTTTTGTCCTCTGCATGTGCATCTCTAGTGTCCCTTTTATATCCGCATTTCCTCTCCTGTCTCCCTCCCCCTTAAATTTCCTCTTCTTATCAGGACACCAGTCAGACTGGATTTGGGCCCATCTGAGCAGCCTTAATTTAAACTTCTCCCTAGAAGATGTGCAAATGGCTAACAGACACATGAAAAAAAAAATGCTCAATATCACTCAGCAACAGGGAAATACGAGTCAAAACTGCATTGACATACCACCTCACACCAGTCAGAACGGCTAAAATCAAGAAGTCAGGAAATGACAGATGTTGGCAAGGGCTCTCTTACACTGTTGGTAGGAATGCAAGCTGGTGCAGCCACTCTAGAAAACAGTGCGGAGGTTCCTCAAAAAGTTGAAAATAGAGCTACTCTATGACCCAGAAATTGTACTACTCAGTATTTACAACTATAGTGATCTGTACAGGCATCCACACCCCAAAGTTCACAGCAGCAATATCCACAATAGCCAAACTATGGAAAGAACCCAGATGTCCATCGACAGATGAATGGATAAAGAGGTGGTGTATACACAATGGAATACTACTCAGCTACCAAAAAAATGAAATCTTGCCATTTGCAAAGATGTGGAGGGAACTGGAGGTTACTATGCTAAGTGAAATAATTTCATCAGAAAAAGGGAATTATCATATGATCTAACTCATATGTGGAATTTAAGAAACAAAACAGGATCATAAGGGAAGAGGAGAAACAATAAAACAAGACAAAATCAGAGAGGGAGACAAACCATAAGAGACTCTTGATCCTAGGAAATAAACTGAAGGTCACTGGAGGGAAAGCAGATGGAGGGATTGGGTAACTCAGTATTAGACATTAAGGAAGGCACTTGACGTAATGAGCACTGGGTATTATATGACTGATGAATCACTGACCTCTACCTCTGAAACCAATAATACATTCTATGTTAATTAAATGAATTTAAATATTTAAAAAATAAAGAAAAAATAATTAATTGATCACCTTTTAAAGGCTTTATCACCGAATTCCAAATACAGTCACATTCTGAGATACTCAGTGTTAGGATTTCATCATATGAGTTGGTGAGGTGGAGTGGGCAAAATGTAGTCTATAATGTCTAGGAAATGGAATCAAATATAGATGGCGAAATTCACATAGTTTGTTGTTGTTGCTATTGTTATTTTTGTCTTACTATTTCTCTTGACAGTGAGTTCTTGAGGACAAGGATAGTGACTTACTCTTCTCTCCATCTAATAGGCTGGCACTTAGTAAAGAATGGAATGGAAAAAAAAATAAGTGTTTGCTAAATTTAATTGCATTAAATTGAATTAAATGCAAGGACACAAAATGAACTAATTTACCACTGAACAATAGAAATTCATTTAGCATATATAAATTCTTAATGCATTAATTATGTAAAATTCTCATAGATCCTGAGAGAGAAACCAGCATCCTCTCTGTGATTGTCCTTGGAGTCTTTAAAATTTCCCATTCATCTTCTTACACAACTTTAGTGTGTTAATGAATCTATAACCATTCCAAATTATCCTATCTGGATATTTTCAATTCTGTACTTCTAAATTTTCTAGCTTGGATGCTGCTGAGAAGTAATGAGGACAAGTGAAAAACCACCAGAATTGTCACAGAGAAGTAATCAAACCGACTTTATTTTTTTAGGATTAATCAAATCTTGGGTAATTCATTGTATGCTTGCTTGGCAATACTAAGCTTGAAATTCTTTTTAGCATAAACAGATCATTTTATTATTTCTTTAAAGTCATGAATAGATATTTATACCAAACTATTTCCACTGTGTGGAAAATAGTTAAAATATGCCTTACATGTGTGGGTTTTATTAGTACTCTGTACACAACTTCAAGATGTTTAAGTCGTAGCTACACATACAGGATGAAATTAAATCAGGCTTTCTAGAACATTTACATCTCCCAGAAGTGGAAGGGTATTTGATCATTTTTGGAATATAAAATTATGATGAAAGTTGATGTGATATGGTTTTATAAAAGTATTTATAGCATGAATAAATGAACTCAAAATATTTGCTCTTCCATTTAAATCAGTCAACAAATATCTTTCATGATGAATTTTTTCATTAAATTTAAAATATTGCTGCATGTATTTTTCAATTTAAAACCTTGAAGTGAAAACACCAGATTTATTTTTTCTCAAAATATTTGTATATGTGTCTTTCATAATAATCAAGAAACAATGAATATTTATGGGATGAGTACTAATTTGTGTGTGGAGGGTGAGGGTGCCGAGATTGGATGAAAGTTTGTGACTGCTTTAGTATTGCTTTTTAACCAACATTTTTTTTTTTTTTTGAGCCAAGGTAGATGCACTGATATCTCTCAATGTAAATGATGAAAAGATGCCCAAACTCGACTAGAAGGAAAGATCAATGTCACATAGGGAATACCAATTGTCAGCAGTGTTATAAAAGGACAGATAAAGGATTCTCTGGAAACACATAAAAGGTTATTAGATACAAAAGCAACCATCAGAATAAGAAGAAATAGAAAGTCTTAGGCTAGTGAGGCTCCCCTGCTCTATATGAATCTCAGCTCCTGGCTCCTTAGTGGAAAACCTGTCATAAGCCATGAGCCCTGGGTATCTCTTCATGAATTTTGCTTCTCTCAGGCATTATAGTCTTGTGGTACCTGTCACTCACTGACAAGAAACTGTTACTTAATGTGTATTATTCAGTTTTATATTATTTATGGTGGTAGGGCTAGTCTGGTACCATTTACTTCATCTTTACTGGAGTTAGACATTTTATTTCATTTTATTTATAAATATGCTTAAAATACATTTACCTAATGAACAACGATGCTCAGCAACTTTTTATCTTATATCCAAATACCCACCTTTGACATTTACCTATTTAAGTTTTTATCATTCTTTCAAATAACAGTTTAAATCATGAGGTGGTCATTTTTCCACTTTCAACTCTAAGATACCAGCATTTTCTCACTTGACTTGAACTCCTCATTCAAACTCTACTAGTCAAACCGGTGGCCACTCACTCTGCCAGTCTTGTCTCCTACTTCAGTGATAATTCAGCTAACTGTCTGCTGTCGTGTGTTATGCACTACGAATTCCCTATCCAAAAGGGTTGGAATCATCTTTGTTTACAAACTACAACCAGTTCAGATAAGCAATCTCAGATTTCCAGTTCCAAGGACCTGTTACCTAACTTTACTGTGAAATATTTTGTTAATCAGTCTTCAATCCAGGGGAAATGAACCAGTCTAAATATTCTTATCAGAAAATAGAAGAATTTAGGTTAACAGTCTTAGCAATGGCTGTATATTAGTTTGCTAGAGATGCCACAATACAGAGATGCAGGGGCTTAAACAACAGAGATTTATTTTCTCATAGTTCCCCAGGCTAGAAGTCAAAGATCAAAGTTCTGGCAGGATTGGTTCCCTCTGAGGCCCTCTCCTTGGCTTATCAATGGCAACCCTGCTTCTGCCTTTTCACATGGCTGTCCCCCTGGGCACGTGTACCCCTGGTGCATCCCATTATGTAATAATCTCCTCTTCCTATGGGGACATCAGTTAGATTGCTTTGGGGCCCAAGCTAATGTTCTCATTTTAAATTCATTATCCCTTTAAAAACTCTATCTGCAAATACAGTCACACGGAGTACTGGGGGACAGGACTTTAACATATAAATTTGGAGGGGAGGCAATTCAGCCTGTAACAGGTAGGACACACCAGCTGTAGGTTGTTATTCCAAAAATGACTTCCAAAGCACCAGGCAACGGATTCTCTGGGGATATTATTGCCTCTGCTACCATCTGGAAGACTGGGAACAGGAAGGCACAAACAAAACCACAGAATCCAAACACACTGTCAAAACTGGCACCAAGGGATCAGGAAATAACTGAGAAATGCTCTGCAATTTTTGTCTGATATCCTACTTCAAAATGATTAAAATACTTTAAATCATCCTGTCTTCATTAAATGCTTTTATATTTGTAGCCTAATTCAAATTTTGATAGCTTCCATTTTCTTGATTCTTTGGGTACAGATAGACAGGTATTATACTTTGGTTTCGTTTAAATATTGTCATTAATTGTGTACACATCTATCTCAATACATTACCATTTTTCTCATTGACAGTCACATTCAGTCCTCCATTGTTAGATTTTACCTTTCAAATGTTCACTTTGCAATCATATTTAACGAGCATGTTAAAAACTGTGCATTTGTAAAACAAATTTCCCATCTAGATATAAAGTGGTTTTGGTTCAGAACATTTTCACGTTGTTTGTTATATAGACATTTTGAAATCTGTAATCAAGTTTGATTTTGGTTTTATAATACTCCTCAGATTCACTGTCATTCATTCTGCAAGATAAACGTCTCAGTTGGAATATTTGTGAGAGACACATCCAAGTGGGAGTTTAAACGTAAGAGAGGTGAGAGATGGAAACTGTAAAGCACATCTTAGAACAGATTAACATAAGGATGGAAAAACCATGGAAATTCAGGAGTGTAATTTCCATTTATGGATGATCCTTTCCATCTTTTTAAAAATGGATTTTACTATAAATAATTGTTTATATATAAATAATTCCAAAAGTTATGAAAAATAGAGGATTTAACTTACAGTATTTTTCTAAAAACACTTTTTATTGGTTTAGGTTATTTACCTGATTGGATCTCATATTAATTATATTTCTCGTTACTATGTTGGTCAAGAGTAAGTAGGAAAAAGAGATGAACAGTGGATTTAAAAAAGCTAAACGACCTCTGCATAGCTGATTGTGATATTAAAAACTTTGGTCCAACAGATATCTCTCTGTGGCTCTTTTCCTTGTCTTTTCATTACACCTGCCATCCAGAAAGAGGCAAGGACCACTTAATGAGCAGGTTCCCAGTCTTGCTTTGATCACATTTCTTATGGCTCAATTCTCTATGTTGAAAGGTCAAGAGTTTTCTTTTGTTCCTTCGTCTTCTTTATGCTTTTTCAAGCAGATAGATATAAAATATAAGCTCATTCCTGGGCTTTATGGCAAATTGATATTTTGTTTACTTCTTTCTATTTTTCTCATATTTTACTTCCTTTTTTTTTTCCCTTACGATGTTATGTACTTGGAGTCTCTTCAT